>NW_017535519.1:2148708-2289741 GCF_001853355.1 Bactrocera latifrons | reverse complement strand
TTGATTAAACATGAGTTAAAATTTTCGCTCGGAATATTTTGTTATTAAAAGTGAGTTAAAATATTTCACACATAATATTGAGTTTTTTGATTAAAAAATAATAATTTTCAAAAGTTCAAATATTTCACTCGGAATATTTAATTTTAAAATTTCATTCAATTTTTTTTGTGCCATTAAAAATGAGTTAAACTTTCACTAAGTAAATTTTGGAATTAAAAAATCGAGCGAATTTGAAAGTTTAATTTGTTGATTAAAAACGAGTCAAATAATTTCACTCAGAAAATTAAATTTTTTTGTATATAAAAATGAGTAAGAATATTTTTTGTTTAATATTCAGTGGCACCTCACATTTAAACTGCATTGCCGACACTTATCGATGTAGTAAAAAAATGTTTAAATAACGATTACTGAAATCAGTGCATACATACATAYATATGTACATATGCCTTTTTAATTTTTGTTATACGATGTTGAAATGCACAAATTCAATAAATTAATTTGAATGAGTACATACATCATACGCTTAAAATTAGCATTCTTTGTGTGAGCAACGAAAAAATCTGTCCTGCCTTTTTTCTCATAACTAACCGCAGATCAGTGAACTTGAAAAAAATTCACAAAGAAAAGCAAACCAGAAAAGACAACAAGTAAGGAAGGGCTAAGTTTGGGTGCAACCGAACATATTATGCTCTTGCAAAAATCAAAGCCATACGGTGTAAAACGTTAACCTGGGGACCGAAATCCGAGCAATTTTTTATATACATAGGTATACTATTTACATATATCTCCTATACTGACAGCCATAGAAGTTGGAGAATAATCGACCTGATGTTAGTTATATGAGGGATAGGTCAAGTTTCAATTTTTAACATAAGGACATACCATTGGCGGAGAAGTACTATCCCCGAATTGCAATTATATGTATATCTCACAATCATATTTTCGATCAAAAATCAACTATAGGTGGGATTCAAATATTCGATAACTAGGGGCTGGTACAGTTTTTGCTGAATATCAAAAATTGTTTCTCATAGGCATTATTCGTGCAAAATATAATCCTGTTATATGCATTAATTGCATCTTGATTTGTGGCAAGGAAAAAAATCAAGTAGAATTTGAAATTGTGCTAAATGGGAAGTAGGCGAGGTTATTGTCTGATTTCGCTTATTTACACAACGCAACATAGAAATATGAACAAAATGCAACGTAGTGATTTTTTTGGAAATCGGTTGGTAGGGTCCCGAGATATGGGATTACACCAAATAGTGGGCGGTGCCACGCCCATCATCCAATTTTTACCCCGGTCCCTATTAAGCATTAGCATACCCTCCTGCCGGCAAATTTTTGCATTTCTGCTGCATTTATTTATGGATTTATCGCCCTTTTAGTAGTTTTGAACAGGGAGTGAACGGTATTTTCATCTGATTTCGTCCATTTTCACACTATAGGTAGAAGTTATTGTAATATTCGTGCTGAGCGAATTTGGTTGCTGTAGCTTTAGTGATTTAAGGGGTATATATGTACATACATTAAACTTGTTGGAGGGCGGGTGTTATGGCACTTTAGGTTTTCGGCTAATGGCGATTTGTGGGCGTGGTAGTGGTCCGATTACGCTCATATAAGAACTCGAACCTTTTTTTACTAAGCAACTTGCATACCAAGTTCCATCAAGATATCTCAATTTTTACTCAAGTTACAGCTTACACGGACAGACAGACAGTAAACCGGATTTCAACTTTTCTCGTCACTCTGATCATTTATACATGTACATATGTATATGTATAACTCTATATCTATCTCGTTTAGTTTTAGGAGATATATACAACAGTTAGGTGAACAAAACTATAATACTTTTGCAGCAACTGGTTACAAGAGTATAAAAACACGGAAGCTAAACGGAAGGAAAAATACAAATTTAAATGAATTAACAGAAAAATAGATTGGATAAAGGCGGTTTTTGCGGCAGAGTTTAATTACAAAAAATTAACAACAACAATAAACGAGTTAAAGCGGATTGTAAGCGCAATCGCAAGTGATTAACACAATTTATAAGAAAATGGGCAACACATACACACATCTCTAATTGAAATGCCTGTAAGCGAGCAAGTAGACAGGCTGATAAGCAAAAGTGGCACAGTTCTAAGAGGCTATGCGCATAGGAGAAATGTGGAAGCTGTACTTAGCCTGGTTGCAGCGTTGGATAGCGTGTGAAAACGAAAGCTTTCATACTAATAAGAAATTGAAAAATCCGAGTTAAAGCAGAGAAAGTGAGCAAGTAATGGAAAATTTAAACGTCAAAAGTACAAGCATTTAACATGCACACACATACATAATATACAGAAATAAGTTTAACAAAAAAAATTTGTTTCAATCATCTTCGTTTTTGACATTTATTTGATGTGGGCTTACTGTTCCTATATACATATGTTCATATGTCTTTCCATACGTTTATAAGAAATTCCATTTATACTCAACTATATTTAAAAATTTTCTTCTTTTCTCTTCTGTGTTTTTGTTTCAATTTGTAACAGGTTGTAACAACAATTTGCCCTGATCTAATAATAACTAACAAAGTCGTCAGCGACTTTCCAGCAGCAATGACGACTATCTTGTATAAAAATGGAGCTGCCAACGCAAGGTTGCATCAGCACTTCCAAAGGCGAATGTGCAGTGTTGAGTATCGCTCATGGATGCAGAAAGAAGCAAAGCAGAAAGTGAAGATGCTGAAAGGTGCGTGTTAACAGCGCTACAAATTGTTAGCGGCCACACAAACTGCTAGCCAGCTGACAATTCGACGGCTTATTAATCAACATACATACATACATACTTAATGGCGAGCGGTAGTGACGGCATGCGGCCGTTAGGTGGGCAGCGGTAAATTGCTGGTCAACTAAATGTAATTAGTTAGGTATGCCTGTGTGTGTGTATTGTGCTACCAACCGCTGTGGCACATTGGCATCGCACCCTTTTTGTGGATACATAACATACAATTTTACATACATATACTTATGTATGTAAGCAACAGTATTGTAATGACGCAAAGCTCTAGATGTGCAACAGTACAATGTGAAAGTGGCGCCATGTTCCGTTTGTAGCAAGTGTGCATATTCAAATAGCTTGCCGCAAAGCAAGATATGACACAATTTCATATTATCTCATTGCATTTGCGTTCGTTGTGGTAATTTGTCTTTAGATTATGTACATATATATGTATGTATTTTGCTGCACACCCTAGCGAAAATATTGTATTTGCAGTTTTTAGTGCAAATTTCATGTGGTGAAAGAGGCGAACATATGCACAGCTGTGTTCAAAATAATTGGAGTGCCCCTGAGGAAAATATTTATTATTATKAAAAATTTATCATGTCAGAACATGAACGTCAAGCACTCTTCAAGAAATACTCTTAATGGTATTCCGCGAGTAAAACACAAAGCATAAACTTCAGCTGTTTACATTATTTCCAATGCTATGAGTTCAAATTTGTGTCGCACTGCTCACAAAAATAGGAGTGTGAGCTACCAAGTGTTTTATACCACTTATATTTACCCAAATTAAAAAAAAAAACTAAAAAGCAAGTACAAAATATCAAAACGATGGCATTTTTTAAAGGATAAGTCATTTATTTTAATTAGTGGGTAGAGGAAAACATTGCAACGACAAAAAGCGTGAAATCAGTAAAAAGTTTAGAAAAAAAGAGGGAAACTTCTAAAGAAATTAAAGAAACACACGGGTGCTCTGATCAAATGATATCAAGTGCACTGTGTTACAAAAATAGAGGCGAAACTCGTGGATGAAAACGCAGAATTACTAAAGAAATCGATTGAGGCATATTCCAGTCGTCTAGAAAAGATCCCAAAGCGTCGTCTATAAAAATAAAATATAGATAGGGTATAGAGCCTAATGTTAGTGACGTAACAGTTCGTAGACATTTACTGGAATGTAAGTTATTTGCGCGGAGTCCGCCAAAAGTTCCATTGTTGACAAAGAAACATAATTGGAGCACGGCTCTAATATACCAAGGAACATGTCAACTGGCAACTGGGAAATATTTTGTGGACAGACGAATGTAAGATAATTTTATTTGGTGACACGGAATATAATCCGAAATACACTCTTAAGACCGTCAAAAATGGTGGTACAAAGGCGGGAAGTTCCTCGTACAACGGCGTGGGACGAATCCATCCGAAAAAAGAAACCATAAATCATGTATGTGCATATATTGAATAAAGTTATGCTGCCATGCGCGGAATGGAAGATACCATTAAAGTGGTTGTATTAGCAAGATAACAACCCGAAACAAACAAGTAAATATGCAAAGGAACGGCTTCGGGTCAATAAAGTTGAGGTTATGTCGTGGCCTGCTCAGGCGCCTGACCTTAATCCCATATAAAATTTATGGGCAGTTATTAAAAAAGGTGTTGCTGACCGTAGACCATCAAATACAAGAGAATTATGAAGCACAGTCTACGAGGCATGGCAGCAAATCCCGCTGAAAAGGTGTCGTGATCTGATCGATTCCATGCGCCGCAGATGTGCTGCATTAATAAAAAATGGAGGTTACTCGGCTAAATTTAATAACTTAGTAACTTATATTTTTTCGTCTACTAAGTATTACTAAAAATTTAAAAGTGCATAAAAAGAGTGCATAAAATGAACAATTCGTGTATAAAAAATATAGTAATAAAATTGTTGTTTTTGTGGAAAAACATAACTTTGCATTTTATATTGTGATGCACTCCAATTATTTTGAACACAACTGTACATATGAGACAAAATAATAAAATTATAATTTTATATTTAGTAGTAGGCAAGAAAACGCACCAAAGAGCAGCGGTTCAAACAACGAACAGCAGTCTTGCATGCATGCGCTGAGTATTGATGGTGTAATGCTACAAAAGCAACAACAAACTAACAAAGAAGTTGTTGAGGCAGCAAGAAAGGCGATTGCTTGTACACATTTGCACACACACAGTTGCACATATGCACTTAAGGTTTTTATTTTCCATTTGATTGCCTTGTCGTTGCACGCGCACACAAACACACTCGGCAAAGTCAAAGTCAGCAGGCAGCGTTGCAAAAACAAACCGCGGAGAAACAAAAACAAGACCAATGCCATGATAAAACGAAACCGTAGTAACAACAACATTGTAAATAATCCTCATAAACAAAAAGTGAGCAATCGGTTAAACGAGCAACTGGCCAAGCAACTCAGTGGTTGCCGATTGCGCTGAAAGCATCGGCAAGACTGTGATTTCAAGCGCATACAAACTACTTTTCAGAAATAAAATAATTATTATTTATAAGAAAGTAATGATTTGAATTTTACAATTTTTGTGGTTCTTTCTTCTTAGTTGTGTTGCTTTCTTGAAAAAACAAATTCTTAGCTCTGCTTCTAAATCGCATGCCATTTCCAAAGAGCAATATAAAAATTAAAACCACGTTCCACACCCAACGCAACGAAATTACCACCATAATGTGTGTGTGTGAGTAAATTGGCCGGAAAGCCAATATAGCGATCGCGTCGCAGCTTAACAAACAAGTTAGTGGCGCAAAAAGGGTACTACAAGGGCAATGAAAAAGGCCGACCGGCTGCCAGCCACTGTGGCAGCCGCCAAGCAGAAAGGTTGAAAGGCGAAAAATGAAAATAGCAACACAGAGCAATAAAGTCTAAAAGGTGCTTTGGCGGCAAGCAACTAACTGTTGGCGAGTCATACTACTAGTTTTTCACCACATCTTGTTTTGTTATTTAATGTTGATGTGTTTTGCTTATTTTCATATTTGTTAGGCGGCTGAGTTGCATGCAACTGCATTAAGCCTTGCTGTTGGGCAAACGAAAAAGAAACCCGCTTAAAAGTTAGCTCAAGTAAGACACAGTAAGATACATGACGACGACTGCTGGAGCGCTTTGTATTATTTTGGTTTGGTTTGCTACGGTTTGGCTTGGTTGGCGTGGCACGCACAACATTGTCACACTCGCTCGTTCACTGGAGAGCAGGCGCAGCTACCGACTGACTGCCACCACTTGTAAGGCTCGAGCTTGACTCGGCTTCTGCTGCAGCTGTTGCTGTTGAAACGCGAAAAATAAAACAAACTAGAAACAATACGATATTGGAGTGGCAACTGAGTGCGCGAACAGTCATGCAACAGCGCGACACAACGCTGCTACCACTAACATCAGCACCAGCACCAGCACCAGCCTTTCAAACAACAAACAGCAGACAGCAACTCCATTTTATTTTGTTTGCACAAAAAATATTGGCGAGTAAAAAGTGGAAGCTGAATTTTTTTTTTATTTGAGTGTAGCTCGCTTTATGCCGCGGTGTGCCAAAACAAGAATATAAAGTTCCGAAAAATCGTGAAGACGACACTAAACAATTGCAGACTGTCCAAACTCGTTGTGCAAGCTGCATGCGGAACTATGGAACGCGCCAGGCCGAACGCGCAGACAAGTTGCTTGGTTTGATATTATTTATTCAAAACTCGCAATTTTAGTGCCAAATTTGATTTTTTTGCGGAAAAATAGAGACGGTATTATGTAATATAACTTTCTATAATGCAAGACTCGTTGTCGTTGTTGGCAAACACTCTGTCTGCGGCTAATGCAGATCCACTTGAATCAACGGAAGCAATGAACTAACGTGTTACAGCAACAAATAAAATAAAATATAAGTGGAGCTTCAGTAGTGTTGCTAAGAAGTGCTGACAAAGCTGTGTTATGAACATGCCAGCAGGCAGTGCCACGCCTCGAGTTGACTACCACATGTCTAACTAAAGTGTCCTAATCAGCAACGCCTCTGCATACTTCAATATCTATTGTGGTCATCAATCAATTAGTTGTCACTTCAGCAGTGGCAAGCATGCAACAGACAAGCAGACAGCGAGGACGCACGACTTGTGAAACATTAAAGCTGGGTGGCTTAAGCAACACATTGCTGGGCGACACTTCATTTACGCTAGCCTTCGCAGGCCTGCCAGTTTACGCTGACCGTTGTAAGCAAAGCAACGATGGCGGTCTGAAGTTACTAGGCCGCTAGCGTCATTTGTAGGAGCATAAGAACATATGATTTATGAGCTCAAGGGCTAATTACGGTGCTGGAAAAGCTGATTAACTTTGGAGGAAAAATTGCAAAAGTATTCAGCAATCGTTATTTGAAGATACCGTGCTTGTAAAGGTTCTAGAAAATTTGTAACATTTCTTAAGCAGTTCCCTTTTAAATATATGGAAAGTATTAAGGCTGAAGTCATTGGGCGCGTAGAAAAATAGACAAACAGGAAAAGGGAAAGTTGTTAGACAAAAGCACCCTGCGTCTTGCCACGCTTTGAAAGCACGGAAAACTTTTAAAACACTTGCTTTGCTGCTAACTGCGAAACAACGCAAATGCAATGGGTGAAGTGTAAAAATTTTGTAAGTAAGCTTCCAAGGCAGCTGCGCTGAGCACGTTGCTGCGGGTTGTGAAGCGAGCGAGCTTGGGTGCAGCCGACACTCACGTGGGGCGTATGCTGGAACATTTGGGGGTGTGTAGCGTGAAAAAGCTGAACAAACTGAGGAGTTTGAAAGAAAGAAAGAAAATATACAAAACTAGAAAACCTTACGGAATAGGAAGCGCTATGTACATACATTTGAAGAAGAAGAAACAAAAGCGGATTTTTGATGAGGGGCGAAGCGGATAAGCACTGTCATCTCGTACTACCAAGCAATGTGTGGGCGGCGGAACACAGTGACATCCACAAAACACATAATGACAGTAGCGGAGCAAGTGCGAAAGATTTGCGAAATCGCGCAAATGGAGCCCACACAAAAGAAATATAAAAGGAAATTGCAAAGAAAGCGATTGAAAATAATTTATTTATGATGCTACGCTAAAGCATGCTGAGCTGACTTACAACAAGTGAAATACGCATACACATATGTATGCATGTATGTATGTAAATAAACAATACATATAAAAGTACATGTGTGTAAAGAATTGGATGAGCGGATTTGAGTTTTGGCCGAGTCAAGTGGTGTGTTTGTGAATACACACCACGAAATGGTGCACAGTGAGAGTCCACGGTAAATGCGACTAATACGAAATAAAAACTAACGGTATATTGCTAAGCCGACCGCACAAAGGCGAATATGAAGTTGAAGATAGGTAATAAAAAATAATAAAATTATAACATGTGTATTAATAAAAAAAACTGAGCAAGGAAATAAAAACCATTTTAAATCCTCATACATATATACATAGTATGTATATATATATTTTTTTTTTCGTAGGGGGAATCTTCAAAGATATCGTCATTTTTTCCGGATGATATGCACGATTCGTATTGGCCGTACGCCCAAGCAGAACTTGCGACGCAATATGTATATGTATGTAAGTGTACATATGTGTTTTTATGTGTGCAGGTATGCAACAAATGCTGAGCGTTTTGAGGAAGCATAATTTAATATGTCCGACGAATGGTCCTGTTATCAGGTATTGGCAAAAGTGCAAAACTTTGGACAAATCCCAACACACGTTGCATGCAGCGACAGACTCACGTTTGCAACAAGCAGTGGGGCGACGAGCAAAACGCAGCCGCACCTCGGCATAGCTAAAGTTAAAACGGCACGCGAGCACTTGGAAAGTACTTTAAAGCATATGAGCGCACACGCGCTTGTGTGAAGTGCAAGTGACGCATACATGCACATGTTGTATGTACCATATGTGACTTACGCGCTAATGTGTGATGTGTGGAGCTACGAACGACTGTTATTGAGCGCCGCTTGCTTACCCACAAACGGCCAACATCCACACAAGCGCACAAACCGAAAGACAGCAACAAATGTCTATATGTATAATATATGTACATATGATATATGTAGATGTGTGTACTTAGACTACAGTTCAACTTAGTTCAGTTTGGTTGTTAAGCCCAAGCAGCGTTTCACAAATCTAGAATGACTTCGAGCGCGGCAGCAGGTTTCTTTGACGCCACAAAGGGCACTACAACGTACCGCCGCCGCGCCACGCCGCGCACTCATTTGCTACGCCCTACGCTTGGACCGAGTACAAAAGCAACAAATACTGTCAGTGCACAGTTATTGGGGCGCACAGATTTTAGTGTTGCTTGTGTGGCGACCAAGTCGGCAGTTGCGCAATTCTGTTAATATGTACAAGCATGCATATACATACATACATAAGTATGTACAATAAATGTGTAAGGTATAAAAAGGTATTTACAGACAGTTGTGCGAGCAACTCGCTGCCTAAGCGTAGTGGAATGATGAATGGTTGCTTGTCTGGCTGCTTGGTCGCACTCGCTGTGGCTGCCTTATTGCTTAGTTGAGCGCTTGACTAGAGGTTGACTGTGTGTGTGTGTGTGGCTTTGCACTACATCATCAACGTGAAGAACAGTAATAACAGCAGCAGAAACTTTGTTAAAAGCAATTTATCGTTTTATTTTTGTGTGTGTCTACATATGTATGTATGTACATACATATATGTATTATTTGGAGATGTATTTATGTTTTGCTGTGTGTCACTACATTTGTTGTTGTTTTCGCCAAGTGGAACGTGATCATTTTGGCGTTTCTCTTATAAGCTATTGTTATTGTTGGCTTATCGCATAATATCTGTTGTGTGCCACTCTGCCACTCTGCCAGTTTTATGTATTTTGTTTTGTTTTTGTTATTTCACTGCTCTTTTATAAGCATTGCAACACGCACACTCGCTACTGAGGGTCAAGCCTGTTATTTATTGTTTGACTTATTTACGCAAAATTTATGTAGTATATATGTATAGTACGTACATACATATATTCATAGACGTACAAAAACACATTTGTTGCACCCACATTTGATTGGTTGTATTATTTACTATATGAATTGTATGTTGTAATCACTTAAACCTGCAATTTTAATCAGTTGCTTGGAAAATACTTGATTAAATAAATTTATAATAATTATACCTAATTACAAGTGACTAGTTTGAAACTAGTAAGATAACGTTGCTGAGAATACTCGCATTCGGCTGCCTTCGCTCTTATTTCAGTAACCACACAATAATTTTAATGCTTTTACACGCTTTTGTCGCTATGATTCCCATTTTGCCTTCATACATACACAACTGTTCATCTCTATTTTACATTCATTCACACACACTTATGTACAATGAGCATGTATGTAGTTATACAAATGCTTATGAAATTGACTGTTTTCGTTTTGCTTATTTTTACCACGCTTTGCCGGTGCACTACCGCTTTTCAATGCTTGCAGCTTAGCGTTTGTTGTAATGTTTGTGGTTGCTTTTATTGCTTTGACTTGTGCTTAAATGAAATCCCGCTGTTCTGTGCACTAACATACAAATGTTTGTATATATTTATGTAAATATGCGCATGTGTATATACACTAGTAATTTTGCATGAACGACTTTGCCGACACGTCAAGCCCCATCTATGTATGTATGTATATACATATGCATTTTTAGACTTACTCCCAAGTTTATATGTTTGTGTGTAAAGTTGTGTCGCTAAAGGCAGTTTAAAAAAACGCATATGTCTATTTGCATATATGTTTTGCAGTTGGCATGAGCTTGGCCTGAATTTATGCTCTCTTAAATATATCGACGATGTTGACGGCTACGAAGATGCTTGAATAACTCAAGCCATAAGCTGAATTAAAAGCGCAAAAATTTTGATACATTTCTGCACAGTATTTATATACATACATATGTAACATGTAAGCACATGTATTGTTGTATATTTAAGGCAAATTTTATTTTGTGTTTCATATCCGTATGTGTTTTCACAGATCACCAATCAATGAAAATATCGCTCAATATTTAATACAAGGTTGCAATTTTTTACTTAAGCACCGCGTGAAGCTCTACAAAAATAAGCTTCTGTAAGATTTCGAACTGTTCCATTTTTTATAAAGGAATGTGAATATGTGTGAACTTAACAACTGTTTTCGTGGTTTTTATGTTTTTGCTTGAGCGCAAGTTGAGATACATGACTACGTGAAACTAGAAATCCAAGAGGAATACTTAAAATGCCATTAAGCGAAAACAAATAAATGGCAATATACATATGTATGTAAAATATTCGGTTATAGCCGAAGTGAGCGCTTCCTTATTTATGTTTTTGATCAGTTCCTACTTTTTAAGCTTTTCTGCACTTTTTGCTTTCTTTTTTCTCCAGTTGCGAGACAGTTTCTTTGTTTTTACAAAAAACAAAGAACAAGTGCGCTCAGTTTTTTATTTACAGATACATATTATATTATATTTTTAATATATATAATTACATATTATATTATATTTTTAATATATATGTATATGTACAAATGTAAGTTGCTGCATTTTTATTTGTATATGTTTGCGTGCGTGTGTGTACTGGTGCAATTACTAAATATGTTGACCACTTTTTTGGCTGTGGCAAGCGCATGTACTATGCAGCCCTACTGTTGTTGATGTTTTTGCTTTTTCATACTTAGGCATGTATGCATGCATGTATGTATGTATGTTTTTATTTTTGTGTTTGTTGGTCGCACTTTTTGAACTGCGCTTTGTTAATACGTTGATGTATTGCATACAGTTAGGTTGTTGTTGTTTGATATGGATTTTCCGTTTTCTCTGCTTATGCACTTTACACTTTTTACATTACAAGTAATTGTTGTAGTTTATGCAGTGTGGCTTTTCTGTTATAATAGAAAGCTTTCAATTTTTATTTTCTCGACATTTTGCTGTTTGCGCTTTGCTTTTTTTACAGTCAAACATATGCACATTAATATTTTAAAGCACGGATTTATCTTTATTAACGTATTTTTCGTTTGCTTTGTGCTTCTGAATTTGATTTATTGTTACTGGCGTACCTTGTTTCACTGTTTGGATGCCAAATTGTATTAATTGACTTCTGTGTACATATGTATTTGAAAGTCGAGCCCCTACAAGAAGCTGCTGCTGGGTTCACAAATGCACTTACACTTGTTAAGTCAGTCGTGACGTTCAATTTAGTTGTCAGTTGACTGTCTCTGTTAAGAAGATACATCTACTACTTATAACGCTTACAATTCCCATAACAGTTCTACGTTACCGGAATTGACCCGAATTTTATGCGCCCAAGTGCTGCTATTTCCAGGATCTCACCCAGAACGGTAAGTAAAAATTAATAATAAAAAAAAAATTAACAATGCTTACTACAGCCTTACATACATATGTAAGTAAGTGTGAAATAACTGAATTATTTTGTCACGGTCACCACTGAAAAATTATTTTACAGTTCATTATTTCATTCTTTTTTTTTATACTCTCGCAACAAAGTTGCTAAAGAGAGTATTATAGTTTGGTTCACATAACGGTTGTTTGTAAGTCCTAAAACTAAAAGGGTCAGATATATGGTTATATATAAAAAAGTGATCAGGGTGACGAGTAGAGTTGAAATCCGAATGTCTGTCTGTCCGTCCGTCCGTCTGTCCGTCTGTCCGTCCGCCCGCGCAAGCTGTGACATGAGTAAAAATTGAGATATCATGATGAAACTTGGTACATTATTTCTTGGCTCCATAAGAAGGTTAAGTTCGAAGATGGGCAAAATCGGCCCACGCCCACAAAATGGCGGAAACCGAAAACCTATAAAGTGTCATAACTAAGCCATAAATAAAGATATTAAAATGAAATTTGGCACAGAGGATCGCACTAGGGAGGGGCATATCTGGACGTAATTTTTTTGGAAACCTACTAACTTTTTTGTACATATCTCGAAAACTACTATAGCTATGTCAACCAAGTTGTATAAAGTCGTTTTTTTTAAGGCATTTCCATATACAGTTCAAAAATGGAAGAAATCGGATAATAACCATGCCCACCTCCCATACAAAGGTTATGTTGAAAATCACTAAAAGTGCGTTAACCGACTAACAAAGAACGTCAGAAACACTAGATTTCACGGAAGAAATGACAGAAGGAAGCTGCATCGAGGCTTTTTTAAAAATTGAAAATGGGCGTAGCGTCGCCCACTTATGGACCAAAAACCATATCTCAGGAAGTACTCAACCGATTTCAATGAAATTCGGTACATAATATTTTCTTAACACCCTGATGACATGTACCAAATATGGGTGAAATCGGTTCACAACCACGCCTGAAATCTCGATTATCACTTTATCATGCGAGAGTATAAAATGTTCGGTGACACCCGAACTTAGCCCTTCCTTACTTGTTTTAAATTAAATGTTGTAAATTATTAACGTATCTGATTTTAACATATTTTTGGGTTAAATAAAATTTTGTAATCGTATATACTATTTCGATTTTCTTATTATATTTTTGTAAATATTTGCACAGTATCACTAGTTGAAACTAGTTGAAAATCTTAGAAAATATAGTTTTGAGTTGGAATTGCGGAATGCGAAAATTATTTTAATAAATATTATTTTTTAAATATTATTTTTTAATAGTTGAGTTGCACACTTTTTTGATAAACATTGATTTTAGAGTTTTCATTAAAATTCTCTTTGGTGTTTACATTTGTCTACATTTACATAGTTCGTAAAGAAATTCCTTATCAATTTGCATTACTATTAAGCGTTAGGTCACATTACACATGTACATAGTATGTATGTATGTACATATATAAAAATAGCTAATTTTCGTATGTAGAAAACCAGTCGCACATTTATGTGAATGCATATACCTGTCTCTTATACACATCTAGATGTGTATAAGAGACAGCATTACACATGTACATAGTATGTATGTATGTACATATATAAAAATAGCTAATTTTCGTATGTAGAAAACCAGTCGCACATTTATGTGAATGCATATACAATGTACTACATATGTATGTATGTAACCATAAATATCTGCACCAGTTCAGTTCAATTAAATAGTGTTTGTATGTATGTACATATAAATAAATTAAACCGCAAGAATTCATCAAACTAGCTTGTACATATGTAGTGTGTGATTTTCCGTGTAGCGAAATGAGGAATTCCCACTAAAATTACGAATTGTGCTAAAAATAAATGTGTATAAATGTATAACAAAGCCAAAGTCACATGCCGGGTGCACGTATGTATGCTTGTGTAGGTCGTTTTAAAAGTTTTCAAATATTTCTGAGAAAGTGTTGCTTAGGATTATTATAACAAAATGTAATATAAATTAATTCAAGTTAACGGGAGCGTTTTTTTAAATTTGATAGTAGTAAAATTGTTACGGTAATTCCAAATGTACAAAGAAAATAAACATTAAATACTTATTTAAAAGATATTTTTAATTTACTATTGATCATGTTTTCGTCTTATAAAACTATATCTTGTATACAAATCAGAAAGTTTTCAATCACACGCTTCTATCCACACACATGCATACATACATATGTACGTCTGTAGTATATGTACATAATTATCGCAATTAAGTATGTGAACGACCAAGCCATAGAGAGTGAGCGGAGCAACAGCAACCGCAGCGTTCCGCACAGGAAGCCAAACTTTCATGCGCATTAGTAGTAGGACATTAAATCAATGTCCGCATAATCGACGAAACAACGGAATAAAAATGGTAATAACAGCAAAATGGCATAAAAAAGCAAACAAGAAAAAGAAAAAATCGCTCAGAATAGCAAATAATCGGAGAAGACACACAAAATCTTAAACAAATCAACGAAATGAGAACTTGAAAAAAGAGGAAAAAACGGTTTTACGCTTCGGCAATTCAATTAATTTTCGCAGAATCAAATGAATCGTACGCTCCGAGCTGCTGGCTGGGTACTTTTTTATATTACTATATTATTGCTCCGTGGACTTGTGTCCGCGAGTTGTTAATTGTCGCACGGCGTAAACGACAGCAACAAAAATAATATCAACAACAACAACAGTACGCCATATGGGCATTGCAGGCGCAGTGACACGTGGCTCGGTCAAACAGGCCAGCCAGGCAGTAAACGGCAGGCCGCTGCGTGAGCGCGGCGCAGTATCTGCTCAAGTCAATTCAGTCAGTGCGGCGAATATCCGCGTTTTATATCTAGTTCGCAGCAGATACATAGATGTTGGGCCTCTCGTGGTAGTTGTTTGTGTGGTTATTTGTGTGCACACGTTGCTGATAAAACTGAATAAGTCATCAGCACTTGTAGTGCTGGCGCTATTATACATATAGCGATGAGCTAGCTTATTCGAAAATGCGTATTCACGTTGGTCCAACGTTGAGCGTCTCGTCGCATATGCAAAGGTACATCAATTTGTAGTAATGTAGTTCATACATACACACATACATATGTATGTATGTATTTATGCACGACCGCAC
Source organism: Bactrocera latifrons (assembly GCF_001853355.1). Lineage (NCBI taxonomy): Eukaryota > Metazoa > Arthropoda > Insecta > Diptera > Tephritidae > Bactrocera > Bactrocera latifrons. The sequence continues at coordinate 2,274,477 of NW_017535519.1, read as the reverse complement.
AATTTTCCACAATAAAATATGCCAAGCTTCTACATTGGAGGGGGTGTGGAGCTAAAGCTTTATGATAAGCTACTTATGCGCAGCTAGGAGGGTTCATAAAACGCTATTTTTGCTTGCAGTTTTAATGAACTAAAGATATGATGACGTCATCTGATTGATATTTTTATATTTATTTTCAATTCTTAATTAATTTAATTAGTCTTTGATTTTTTTAAATTTAATTAAGTTTTTACTTATACATATGTTCTTTATATTTATGTGCAGACATATATAAATACATACAACATATGTATAAACACAGATACATACTACTTAATTAATCACTTGCCTTTATAAGGCTATTTACTGCAATTTCGCATCTTAACCATTCTTCTCACAAACATACAGTATACAATCGTACACACATTCATACAGGCATACGTAAGTACGTAGCGTAAGTATCGGTAACTCCACTTCACTCGTACTCACCTCGGCAAATTCGCCAGGTAGCGTGACTGCTTCTCCCGCCGCAGCTCGTCGGTTAGACGACAATACGTATTATTGATGCACACGCTACGGCGGAGATTCGTCTCCGAATCCTTGATGCGCTCCAACTTGTGCGCACACAATTGCAATATGCGTTTGCGTTCCTCGCGTTGACGCAGCTTTGGCGATATCATGGGCACACGCGAGCGATGATGATGATAGCCGATGGGCGAGGAACGTGGCGGACCGAACATATCGGAATCGTCGTCACAACCGTTCACTGTTGTTGTTGTCGGCAAGGTCATTTTACTTTTACTTGTTGCTGTTACTTTTGTTGCGCGAGTTTCCTTTAATTCCGTGTAGATTAATATACAATAACAACCACAAGTGTTGTTGCTTCACCTTCGTAAGAGTTTCTCGCTCGCTTGATGTTTGTTTATAGCTTTGTTGTTGTGTCCACTTCTTACTCGCTTTGGGTTTTAATTGAATTTCTCGCACAAAATTTCTGCTCTACCGCTGTGCTACGCTTGTGCGCTGTGTGGTGACTGGCGTCGCGTTAAGTGTGGTGAAACTGGAGTTGAGTAACGTAGCGTGTGGTAATTTGCCACCAAGTCACAGACTTCACCCTTTTGAGTGGACTTGTTGTAAGTTTTGAGAAAATTTTCGCCACTGCTATTGTTTATACGTGTGAATGTGTTTGCTAAGGGCAACTTAAGTGTCTTTCAAAAACGATATGCCAGTTTTTTCTAGACTCACTGTTTAGTTTTTTTCTTGCAAATTACTTATCATTTCTTATACTTCGAGATTTCTATTTTTTATTGTTTTGTTGTTGTTATTTTTGGCTTTGTATTGTGCACCTTTTACGTGTACATTTAACTCAAGAGTGTTACACATCTATTTAAGAGCGCAGAAAAACTTGTTCAACCACTTGGCTGCCGCGTGTGTGTTCTTGCCTGCGTGTTTGTTGTAACGTTTGGCTTTTTATGTGTTTGTTGTTTTGATAGATCACTGCAATTGCAATTTGTTGTTAGTTTTCTGCCGTCACCGTCGCCGTCGCCGCTGGTGCTTCTGCTTCTCTTGTCTGTTGCAAGGCAAACCACAATTTATTTCCACTTAATTATTTTTTTGTTTTGCTGTTGCTGCAACTGTGGCAGATTGCTGATTTGTCTTGCTTTTAGCTTTGGCCTTTTTGTGTATATGTGTCTGTAATGTTTTGTCACAGACAATTTTATTTATTCAATTTTAATTTAAATTACATAAATACTCATATATTTGCACATGTTCTTTTGCAGGAAAATCTCTTCTGGATTTGCAAAATGTTAGTTTAATTTTTTTCCTAATTTTTTTATAATACAGTATTAATGAGATATAAATGTTTAGCTCCTTGATGACTTTTAATTTTTTAATGGTGTGTTCTATTCAATTAACACGCTTGTGGTTCATTGCACTTTTCAGTTTCACAAAAATTTGCTGCCAAATTTCCACAGAATTGTTGTTGTATTTATAATTTAATGCTATGCAAATAAAACACAAGCCCACTATTTTATCTGCAAATAAGTATGGTTGTGGTTCTGCTCTGCGTGGCTTCAATGTATGTAATGCACGTTTAGTCACTTCATTAGCAGTCAATAATTGAATCACCAAAATAAGTACATACAGTATATTGTATATATTTCAGTTTTTAAAATGCATTTGAATTTTTCACAATTACTTAAATTTTTTATATTGTAAAATTATTATGATTTTTTATTTACTAACATGCATTTATTAAAAACGTTGAAAATTCAAAATAATCCACGGCCTTTTGAATTTTCACGCCTTGGCTTTTTAATGTTTTGCAAATGTTTGATTTATGTTAATTAGTTTATTTCTTAATGTAATTTCTTTAATTGCTGTTAATACGTTTTAAGCAATTGCACAAACGCTCTGAATATAGTATATACAAAATATTATTAACACAAATTTTTAATTTTTGCTTTCTTTTAGTTTTTTGTTACTGTGTTTTTATTGGAAATCCTTGCGTATAATATTTGTCAATAATTTTAAACATTATGCACTTAACTAATTTAAAAAAAATTTTTTTATGAAATTTACACAACTTTAATGTATACTATTTAACATATTTTGTTGTTGTAGCTTTTGTTATCAACACACAATTAATTAATTATGAGTATGTTGATCAGTTACAGTTCAGCTATTGCCATCACTACTACAGTTCATTCGCTAGTAATGCATTTGTTTGTCGTTGTTGTTTTTCTCCTTCTTATACCGTGAGTCTGTGTGTGGCTTTGGGTTTTCATGTAAGCGAGAGTCTCTTTGCGTTTGTTGTAGACAGATAGAGCTCTAGCTAGCTGGTTAGTTGGCGTTTGGTGTTTGTGGTGAAAACAAATGTTCCGCGTATATTTTCAAGCACGTCCACACGGTTCTCACGTTCACAGTGAACTGAACTGTAGTATACCCGTCAATTGGCTGTTTGGTTCGGCTGATTGTGGCAAACCGACTGATTTCAACTGACAGACGGCAAGCAGGCGGAAGGCTGAACAATGTACAGCGCCATAACAGAGCGCTAACAGAATCAACAGCCTGACGACTGCCAACAACAGCAGAGGACCGTTTACCTATGTGACGTTATAGACACTTTGGGGTAAGGCCAATAGTTCATACATATGTATGTATCTCAATATAAGTATATGTGTAGCTCTATGGCTGCAAATGCGAGGCAATAAAGTCGCACCAGCCAAGGCAGATAAACAGTCGACCGCAAAGAGCACGAGAGAGTGCTCATGTTGCATTTCTTGTATGTAGGTAGCAGGAATGTATGTATGTATAATCATTGTACGGTTCGTTTTCTGTTTGATCGGAGTGTACTCGTATAATAACAGCCCCAATAATGCAGACGCCAAAGGGAGTCTACTGGTCGTTACATTAGTGTTGTAGCTTCGCATAAAACGCCCCGCACTTTTCCTCACTTTCCATATTGCTGTCATTGAGTACTGGGTAACCACTGTAACGTTGAGACAATGCGACGGTTATACTTGAATTCGTAACAAAAGCGCGTTGATGGGCGATTAGAACATTGAGTAGCGCAATGTCAAATGAACTGGGCAGCTATAATAATCATAACAACAAAATACAATAACAAAACCATCAAGCAATCAAGTGATGTATAATTAAAAAATGCTTGTTTTACTGCGTTAAGCGGCGAGCGAGGAACAACGGCGTTTGCCATTGCCAAAGAGCAATCGATTTGAGTGAGTGCAAAGAGAGCACGGCAAAATGCACACTCAAACGCACTTACGGTTTAGTAGAATACAAAATTAATTTTCAGGCATACTGAAATTACCAAATAACATAAATTAATAAACATACTTGGCAAATACACACGTGGGCACACATGCAATGGAATATGCATCTGTGTTTATATGTAGGTAATAAGTATGTATGTATGTAAATAAGTTTCAGTTACATACAAACATACACAACAAATAGTTTCTTGTTTTCTTGTGAATTTACCCACTGCTGGCTATACAAATTTTTTTATTTGTTTGGTAATTGGGGTAGGAAGAAACGCTTGCAAAAGTGTAAGTAAATATACATACATATATACATGCAAACCTACATTTATGCATAAATATATGTATATGTATGTATGTATATATTTTCAGTGTACAAATATGTAGTAATATTTTGCTTTTAATAAGCTTTTATATCTTAACATTGACTTGCTTTAATTCGCTGTCCAGCTACGGCTTTAGGCTCATATAGTATACAGCCATACACACCTGCAATCATGTATTCAAACATCTGCCTGTGCATACGAATATTAACATTGCATATTTATCAACGTTTTAGCTACTTTTTTTGTTACCTTTCTTTCGTCACTAAAAATTTATGCGCGACTAACCTTCCACGTCACACCTTCGCCTCCCCTTGCTGAATTATCTTTGTAGTCTTTTGGCTTTGGTAGGCATTAATAAGAAGAGAGTAAGCAACAACGTCAGGCTTGAGTTTACTAGCTTGAATGTGTGTGTGTGTGTCGTCAATGCTGTGGCGCTCTCTTTGGCCATAGCAAAGGCAATGAAACAGTTCATTAATTTTTGCAAATAACATTTAGACATTCTGTTACTCGCTCAAGTGCAAGCATATACAAACATAAATATCTATGTTTATATGTTGTCCATGCGCAGGTTTGCTTAAGCGTTCACTTAGGTTATTGCTTTATTGATAAATAAATATGTTCGAAAGCGTCATATATTTAACGTTTTTTAGTTTTATTTTAATGTATTCACAGGTTTAGCGCACATATCGTCTAATGGCACAAGCACAGGCGTACATGCATGTCTACGAGTTTAGTAGAGCTACGCTAGTACCTGTCTTCCGCTACTGACCGATATCAATTTCATGCGACCGAGTTTGGCGCATGAGGGTCAGATGTCTCAATCAAACGAGTGCTTTATGTAGATACATAATGCATCGATAGGATCGTTTGCTAAAATATTCTGTTGAGTGCATTATAAAGGACGATGGAACATAAAAATGGACTCAAGAATATTATCAGATGCCCAATTGTATACGAAACCAAAAGATGGTACTGTGGACCAGTCAGTGTTAACAATTGAAATAGAAAAATTTGCCGAGGAAATACTCATCTAGCAGGCTATTTGCCTTTGCGGCCTTAAGATCACTCCATTTTCCTCAAAGGCTACTATATCGGCTGACAATTATGAAAAGGAGTGTCTAAACCGTCGCCTTATACCATTTTATAAGAAACACATGAGGTCAACATTATTTTGGCCCGATTTAACCACAGTATACAAGGTCCTTTGGCTTTATTGAAGGACAACAATGCCAATTTTGTTAAAAAAAAAGAGGAGACCCTCCAAACGCTCCAGAATTTCGTTCAATAGAGAAGTACTGGGCAACTGTCAAACGGAACTTGAAAAAGGATCATCGAGTTGCCGAAAACGTCGACGAATTAAAAATTTACTGCCTTAACAAAAAAATATGTGCTGAATTTAATGAGGGGAATTAAACGAAACTTTTCACATAAAAGTGGATAAAAACTGGTTCATAAATTATTAAAAAAGTTACAAGGAAAAATTAATAAAATCCGTTACGATACAAATAAAACAATGTGTGCAGTACAGTACTTAGTACCATTATTTGTAAAGTAATCACAAGGTCAAAGCCTACCTTCATACAACGGCACTTATTTAACTTCACAATATACTACACTGAGATATTGATTATCTGAATGAAACTAAGTTGGAAAGCTTAATAAAGCCAAAAATATAAAATCATATACTATACAACACAAAAAAATCCATTTTTTTCAATAAATATATATATGTATCTTTTTTAATTTCTGTCCGTTAATCATCAAAAAAAAATTCGGTCACATTTCAGAATATTTTCTGCAATTTTGTTTTGCTAATCTGTACCATATCCATTCACCTTCTTCGTCTCAACGCACGTTCCCTCCCAGTTTTCAATGCACGCATCTGGCGGAGGTGTTAAATCAGGATCCCTTTCGATGCTCAGTTTAAGTGCTAACAGACCTTGATCTAACATGCGTTCCCATTTGTCAACTTTCCGTGGAGATGGTGTAATGTCAGCATTTTTGTCAGCGGCCTTAACCTGGTATAGCTCGAGTTTTCTTGTATCCAAAATGGGTGGAGAAGTAAGTTCGATGTTGGAGTCGGATGTTCTATCCTCATCTGAGCTATTTTCAGCTGAGCAATTTTCCACAGAGGGCGGCGACTGTGGTGTTGGGCTGCCCTCATTTTGATTTGCGTTATCGTCACGGTGAATATTAGCAGTACGTTTTGAAATATTATCCCCTATAACGCCGGCACAGCATTCTTTTGTCACCGATCCTCGATATATGTTATACTTAAATAGTGGCATATCGATGACGATTGGTTTGAAATTGAAGTTAAGCCAAGAGCCCATTTTAACAAATCTTTGTAACTGATAATACTTTAATTGCAGTAGTTCGGTTCCTTTCCGTATGACAGTTTCCACAGGAATGTATAATTTTTTCGGCTCTGGTACTATTTATAAATATAAATGAAGACATGGTCACAGAAGAAAAGCAAGATGATCTAAAAGATAACAGGTAGGCCAGTATAGCAATTTTAGAGAAAGCTTTACTTATTTCTGCGTATTATGAAAGGAAATAGTGGGGGCGTTGATTTTTTGTCGGCAGCCGAGAACTGGTACATAACTCTTTTGTATTATTTGTGATGTATTGTTTCTTTTAATGACCTTCATGAATTGAAATTACGGTAGTTTCCTTGGTATGTATTATATTTTATGACAAAAATTGTTTGTGGTTTAAGGACGTCTTTGTCAATAATGCAGAGATCTTATGACCAAATCCCAAAATTGCTCAAAAAAAAAAAAAAAAATTTAAACAGAGGAAATCTGAAAATGTTGATAATTTTCTGTAAAAGTTACATACAAAAGTATTAACACGGTTGATAATCGGCAAATGTCACATCAAAATACAAGTTTTTAGTTTTTGTTCTTCTTGTAATTATTATTTTTTATGTGAAGAGATATATTTAATTTGTAATCGTAAATTACTTTAGACTTCAGCTTATTTGGAAATTTATCTGCTTATGTTATTGTAAAGTGCTTATGTAGACACGCGCGTAATGATGTATGAATGCATGTTTCTGCCGACGTAAGCTGTTATCTGAAATGAAAACGACTGATAACATGTTAATTGAATATCTTGCTGGTTGTGAGATTCTTTTGACCGATAAGTAAGCGCTATGTTCAAATAAAGCAGTTTTAGCGAATCTATTTTAGCGCAAGAATTATGACAACAATTACACAATATTTGGGAGAGCGTCTATTAAAATGTGCTGTTAGTACTACTTATTGTACATTTAACTAAGATTTAAAACTATTAGTACGAAAAAGTAAAATTTTCATATAAAACACTTATATTATATATTTACAATTTTAAAGTAAAGTTAAAATGAAATATATGTTCTCTTAAAAGTATGATCTCTTTCTACTCTATATATTTAATACAATTAGTCGAATTATCTGCTCGCAATGTGTTGAGATAAGCTCGGTAACAAAAAGCAAAACAGTTCTGCAAGTGAATTCATTGAAATAGAGTATGTCGATTACTATTATTGAGGTATAACTGCTTCATATCTCTATTTGATTATGATTTGATGATTTAAAAATAATAAAAAATTAAACATAAAATAAAGTTCTGAATATAACTTCGTTCAACTTCTTCTTCCTTACCAGGAACGAATTCGATGAACCCTATTTTCGAGCACTTTTCCCCCTAAATCAAGTCGTATGCCATGAATATCACGTACAGCATTGACTTCTAAAGTCTGGTTTAATGCGAAAATGACTGCAAATAACTACAAAAGAAATAGTATAATGGTTACAAATTCTTGAAATAATTGAATCTCCACACATTTCTTCATAAAAATGTATATCATTGTTCTATAAAGTTTTAAATTGACAAAAGAGGTGTTGTCACCAGCTTTATTTCGAAAGAAGTACGAATCGATGATTAGATCAACAACCACACCAAACTGTCAATTTAGGTGTATGTAATGATTGTTTATGAACTATTTGTAGATTTTCGTCGCGCCAGAATTGAAAGTTTTGTTCATTTACTGCACCACTCAGCTTGTTTTCTGTCGTTTACGGTATTCCAATGGCTGCGGTTCTTGAGTGAGAACAATTTTTTATGGATGCCCTAATCTTTTCTTAAAATACGCCAGGTTGTGGCTTGAGACAGTCCCAATTCTTGAACAGCAGCAATATTTTCATTACTTCGAGCGGTCAATTTGGCACTTGAACATTATGTAAAGAAAATGTACGCTAGACATTTTCAACAATTCGACGAATAGCCAGCACAGGTGAGTGATTATTACGAACATAAAATGGCAAAAACGCACGGAAAGTTGCAATTGGAGAATGATTGTTTTGATAATATAATTGAATAATTCATAAACGCTGTATGTGTCTACATGATAAAATTGTAAACATTGCTGAATGCATTGAAAAAAAAAAAAATAGATATCATGACATTTTAAAAATCGCCGAAACTCTTGCAACTTGTAAGAATCAAAGTCACCTTACGGTGCAAAACGTCAAACAGAGATCAGATCGGAACTCATATATCTTCGACATAAGGTTTGTTAGATAAACGAAAATCATTATACCATACATACATACGTACATATGCAGTATAAAGGAGTTGGAATTAGAATCGTTTTTATTTATTTTTGCCAATACTACATACTATCAACATGCCACATATTAATAAAATGTTCCCTGAGATCCATTAAGGTACCTTTCATATCATCATCAATCACATGTTATAAAGCCACCCGGATGTTATACTATGTTGGTTATATGTGCGCCAGGTCAAGTTTTCGCTCAATTTTATCCATTTTAGGCGCAAAATTATACACTTATCAGTAAAACACGCTCTCTCATTAAATAAAAATGTGCACAAAATGAAAAATTGCAAAAAAATTTACAAAAGAACTTTGATAATCTGAGATATACCCGCCAATTTAAGTATCTTATGTTATTAAGATTAAAATAAATCTTTACTGAAGAATTTTTCATTTTATGAGAAATATTTGGGCGTACATGCTTTGTAAAATGTAATTGGATAAACTATTTCTCAACAACCTGATTGTAATCCTCAATTTCTGTAGAAGCGAGCTTCTCGGTTACTTGTTATATATATACATACTTCGTTTTACCACAAACTCAAACGATATATTTTGCATATTGAACTTTTTTAAACTCATTTGGAATAATACATCACGGTATATAATATTGATCACCTTCTTTATAGGCTTATATAATATAAAACTATTGATACTGTTCTTTAATATGCAATAATAAATATTTCTGGAATCGTTCTTTTAAGTCAGACATTGAGGAAAAGTGAGAGAAAGATATGCCACATTTTAGTTTATGGAGTTAGAGGTAGTCAGAATATATCCAACAAATACTTTTCGATTTATTGGATAATTAATAAGGGGATCTCTGGTACTGTATTTCTTAAAACTATGTATTTTGAATCAGTGGCTCAAAAGACGCTCGGGAGAAATTTATACGAGTTTTTCTTTTTTTCGAAAACATGACAAACTACTTCCTGATTTTTAATTTCGGTTTTTTCCGCCGCTATTAATAATGATTTTAGATGAATTTTCAAGTACATATTAGTAATGTTCAGAGCAAGGAGCACGAGAACTGGACCCACACAAGTGGCTATTATCTTTGAGATTAGTAACTTTTTTTTTTTTTTTCAAATTTCTGCCACGTCAGGTCAAAACCTTATTTAATGATATTATATTTTTACTTTTTTAAAATACAATGATTTAATAGTAAACAAAAAGTACGCTAAACTTAAATTTTTTATGTCTCTGGAATAAGATGCCCTTATACTGGGTATCAATACTTCTGTAGAACTACGTTTTATTTTCTTTGTATAATTCATTAACATGTACACGAACTTATTTATGCATGTATGTATGTACATATGTATACTAAATGCAAGTAAATATGTTTCCATCGAATTTATTTATCAAATTATTCTCTCATATATTTAATATAAAATAGATTAGATATGCAAATATTTGCTTATGCGTAGATTATTATTTGAAATTACTGTTTCATTAACAAATACGCCCTGCTTTATTACTTGCAATTCTCATTTATTTCCATTTCTTCGCTCCCATCTATTAAATTAGGAAGAAAGTGGAAAGCAAATATTGAAGAAATGCAAGTAGATTTGAATTTCGCATTGATTCTTTTTTAAAAGTGCATTGGCCATGACTTTAAAAATCCCCGCTACTTGTTGTAGATAAGTACTGCCTTGTGAATGTGTGTGTGTGTCAGCGTACTCATATGTGTCCTCTTGTGATTTTCCTGCTCGCTCTTTTCATTAAGAGTGCAACTGCAAACAAATACACTAACATACATCCATATGTATGTATGCAATGTATGTATAGATGCGTGTTCACATATTCATACTTTAATCGCAGATGGCTTGTGCGGCAAAAGAATGCAGTAAACAGATTGCTCACTGTTCACAGCTGTTTACGATCTCTAATCGAATATAATCAAAGATTCCTACTAATTACATATTCAAATTTGCAAGCAATTTACAGCGCTTTAATTGAAATCAAAACGCGAATAAAGTGCCGCATTTGAAGCGTTAAATAAGACACACCGTTTACGAGTTGAGAAAGCCGTGAAAATAGTAAAAAGTTGTTATTTTTCTTATTAACAAATTTCGCTTGGATAAACATACGTACATACATATGTGTTTGTACATTTGTTTATATGTACATAAATACATATGTATGTATGTATCTATGTACATATGTTCATATCTGCCTATAAAATATATTTTACATCAACTAATTTTCAGTTTATGTGTGTGTGTACGAGTGACGGCGATACGAGCAATACGAGCTTACTTCAGCGCGTTGCATTCTGCTTGCCCTAAACTTAATTACACGTCAACAATGCACTACTAAAATAAACATTTTATGATACATGTTAATGGAACATGCATAAAAAAATGGAAAAAATTTAAATTTGAAAGAAACAAGTAAAACAAAAGCAATTAAGCAGTAAGCGTACATTATTAGTTAAACAGTCGCTCATCCGCCAGTTCTGTATACATATTTAATAAATATTTAACATAAAATTATCTCTTTAGCATAATCGGCAGAGCAGTAGAGAATATGTTTGCGAGCGCGTGCGCTCTTCGCAAACCTGTTCTCACACACACGTTCCAGAACTGCTTCACTTTGTTGTATTTATTCTCTCATGCTGTTAAGACGTTTGGCTGTTATGTCGGCATTTACAATACCCAAAATGGTCATTCTCTCTTTAAATTATTTAATTTTTTTTTTAAGTTTTGTTTTTGGTGTTGCTTCTTTGTAATATTAAGCGAAACGCATAATAAATTGAAAGTCGTTGAAATTTATGTCACTTTTATAATATTTTTTGTTGAGTTGTACATTGTACAATGGGGTCTTTGGCTTAGCTTATGCTTACTTCTGAAGTTAGGCTCGTCAAATTTCTACATGTTCACATACATATGTATAATTGCATGAGGTTATATCTACTGTTGTTCTGTTATTCGGTTTTCACTTTGTACTTTTTTGAACAACTTCAGTTTAAAGAGTACAGCCGTTGATCCATATATTTGTGCTCATTACTTGTACTTCTGATTTTCTCGCTTCCTGTTCCTTGCATATTTGTCTAATTTTCTGGCTTCACCGTTCCTTGTTTTCTATGCATTTTTTCTCTTTTTCCGGTTCTTTGCGTTGTTACAGAAAAAATTCAGCAAAATATCCTGCAATTTTAATTGATAGTTCTGTTCAAATACTCGTATTTACAGTCGTTTTAAGGGTGGGATATATACATATATACATACATACATACGTGCCTGCGTGTTTGTTTGTAGTTAGGTATAACTTAGTGCACAATCATATTAATCGCTTATTGCTCTTAATGACAGGCTGTAGCGAGTATAACATTTCTGTATTTACATGCTTATGTACATGGGTGCCATAACTTAATTATAAAAGTTTGTGTCGATCGTCGAAAAACCACAATAGTAAATATTTTTTAATTGATATTGTCAAAATCAGCTGTTTTTGTAATTTTAGCATTTATTTTTGAAACATTCTAGCTAATGGAAATGTAATGGGATGATAATGAGGATTATGAATTGATTGCAAACTACTTAAATTGTGAGGAGTAAAATTTTTTTTAAAGTTACTTTGCCGAGAGCAAAAAATTTACTTTTTCGCAATTTATCAAATGACGCCTAGTAAGGAAAAACCTAACTTTTCTCTATGGAGTCTTTATGTGACCACACTTGCAAAGAAACTTGAGAGCTTTCAACGCACTCCAACTAGCGCACTTAACGCCAGTTTGAATATAATGGCCGTGAACACTCGGATTTCCTCACGCACTTTGACAGCATATCGGATCATCTGGATCATGGAGTCGCCAAGCCGGACTCTGGCGGCTTCTTCTCTACCGGTGAGGGAATCTTTGGAGGAGAAGGGCAGTGACTTTTTTTTAAGGATGGATCAAAGCTGGGGGGGAAGATAGGTGGAGGAATTTACTGTCGGGAGCTTTCTATCAACTCCATCATTAACTCCAGTTTCAGAATTTCTGACTATTGTAGTGTCTTTCAGGCTGAAGCTGTAGCCATCAAAGTAGCAATAGATTTGCTGCTCTAGTGTGCGGCCTCCTTTAGAGAAGTGACAATTCACTCAGATAGCAGAGCGGCGGGCCATGGCGGAATCACATGTTATTATAAAACTGATGAGCTAGCAAGGAAAGGCATTCTAGAACTATTGTCGGTAGAATGGGAGCGTGTCGGTGCTCCCGCAACCTCTTTTGTTCTAATACTGGATATCTGGGCTATGCGGAAGCTTGGCCAACAATGGGCCACCATCGGTACTTGCGCAGTCGCAAAAGTCTTTTTTCTCAAGATTGTTCGCAGGAAATCCAACGATCTCTTTGCCCTTAGTAAGGCTACCCTCTTCCTAGTTGTGGCAATTGCCCTATTGTAAGAGTTGCTGTAAGGTTGGGAAACTTACCAGATGCTGCAGAAGCTGTTTGGAAGAAGATGAAGAAGTCAACACTTCCTTCTTGACTGTCCCGCGTTAGACTTAAACATAGCATACCTTCAGACATCCCATCAAACTGCTGGGTGTTGAAATTAATCACCTTTGTCAAGAACTACATGCGTATGTATAACGCTTAACGAATTAACAAAATTTCTCAAACTTCCGATACATGGTAAAATGTCTTCAAGGTCAGAGGTCAAAATATATTTTTTTTATTCATAAAATTATCAATTTGGGTGACATAAAAGACAAAATGTTTGTTAAATTATGCTCACTTTTCCACACTATCTATGTATGAGGTAGTGTACTTAGCGGCTTATTTAGAACTTTTATAAATCGTTTTATAAATTTCATTTCAAAATTCATTTTAATGAAACAATTTGTGTAAAAAGTGTAATTAATATAAACGTTCGTAAGTATAATACTTTTTATAATTTACTGCCATACATACATATGTATGTACATATTTGAATTAGGTGTTCTCTGGATGTTTATACTAGCTTCGTCTACATCTCTTCGCTTCGTTCTGACTTTTAAAGTTATGTTTAAGTTTGCAAATTTAAATTTCTTTGATTTCCTAAGTACATTGCAAATGCGTACATATGTATGTACATACGTAAGTATTGCACCTAACCGTAAACAAAAATAGCGCTGACTTGGGTTTCTCCGCTTTTGCTTCCACAAGCGAAAAAAATCATCATCATTGTCGAGGCCTATGATTTCGGCTTATTTCTTATATATTTGTATGTATGTACATTAGTATCCTATGTATATATGTCTGTATTTTATTTAATAATTTTATTCCAGCTTTTGCGCCAACTGATACGAAGCTACATGAGCGTTGTTGTTATCTCTAACGCTTCGCTGTTTCGTATGCGATACATATGATAGAGATTCACACACACAAACATGTATAAGTACATATCTAAATATACATACATACATATACATCTACATTAATATACATATGCACTAATATTATTGTGTGTGTGTTGGTACGCATATACATACATACATATTGTCTAACCAGTTTTTCGCTAAAAATTATATACTATACATACATTGTTCTGCTACTTGTTGGTTGTTGTTCCCTTACACTATTTTCGCTCGCTAAATTGTAATTTTTATATTTTTGTTGTCGGGTTTCTTTCTAACACGTCCAACTTTTTATCAAATTCCCGTGCATACATATCGATAGGTATTTAGCATTAACTTCGAATTTAGTATAGTTTATTCGGTTTTTAGCGACAATTTGTGTTTATGAAATCAAATTATTATTCTACTTTTTTCTCGTTTTGTTATCAGCAATTTGCTCGTTTATTCAATTGTTTGTTTGCAAGCATTGGCTTACTTTGTTTTTGTTATTATAGTGCGCATATATTCGTATAATAGCGAGCTCGGCTAACTGGTGGAAGACAATAAACTTGTTTACATTTTTCGAAAACATCGATGACGTCGCATTCGCTCTGTTTTTTCTCTTGTCAATGTGTTTGCTGTTGTTGGTGGGCAACACAAACAAGCATGCAGCCTATATACATATTATGCATATGTACATACATATTTATATGCTCACGTCTATTCTCGTTTTGTTCCGCTTCTATCCGATTTGTTGATAAATGTCAGTTGCTGGGGGTTTTCCTCGTTTTGCGTTAAGGAATTGCATACCTACTTATGTACATACATACATGCATATGTATGTATTTAAGAACATGATATGTGAAGAAATGTAGAATTTCTATGTGTGATATTAAATTGAAAATTCGTTATTACAACTAATTTCAACAACTTAACAGAAAGGATAAAACAGACGTCGATTTACATTTGGTAGTGTATTCAAAATAGTTTTTTTGCAAAGTTAGCCAATGTGCTGTTCAAATATCAAAATATATAGTGGATACATCGGGTAAACCCATAAGTGCCAGTACAATGAGGAGAACATTGCACAGAATCAACATTAGCGCTTGGAATTTGCAAATTTATGTACGTGTGTATGTACATGAGATTGCAAACTTCAACTATATTGTAATGCGAACAGCAAAAACTATGAATCACCACTCGTTGTCCCCAGATCTTATCTTATCGAGCATCTTGACCAAAAAATTAGAGAGAGAAGCATTGCAAGCAGTGATGACCTTAAAAAAATCTTGCAGATTCCATGCAACGAAGTTTAAGTGACGTTCAAAGGAAGATAAAATAATACTACATTTAATATTAATCTCTTTTACTTAATAGAACGTTGGTAGAATCGTTGATTACAAATTTATATGCGCCATTGTACTCGTGAAACTCTTCATAACCGAACACCCACCGTCGTAATGTTTTTCGATATGTGGGAGCATGGTAAAAACGAATGTTTAATACTCGTTCTCAGAGTCAGAAGTTGCAACACAAAACTAAATTAATATGGAACTATTTAATGCGAGCCAATGTCTGCCAAGAATGAATGAGTGACAATTATCCCATGAGTTTCCGTTGAGCCAACGCGAACCAGACGGCACCAGCGTAAGACAATGTTTTTGAATTTAATAAAGCGGGAACTATAAATTCTACACAATTTCCTTGACAAACTTTATAAAATTTGGTCCGTTTATTAGATATAATTTTAGCGAAATATTAGCAAAAAACTATCCGTGTCCGCTTATTGGAACGTATTCCTGTCCGTTTATAAGAATTAGTTTTGTGTGCAAATAATAATGAAAATTTTCATAAAATGTTAGAGATGTCCGACTATGAGAACTGTCCGTAATGGGAAATTTCACTGTATACATACATATGTACATACATGTATATGTAAATCGAAAAATCAGTATGTCTGTGTATACAATATGTACATATGTACGTTTAGATTGCTTGAGTACAATTAAATAGTAAAAATAATCATTAAGCATTAGTCAAAGTTTAATTTTTCCAGTTTCGTAGGCACACTTATTGCGAGCCTAAAACTTGTTGAAGAAACTTCTTTCACCGACTTCAAAAACGATCAGTACTGTCTATTATTTAGCGAAGGATTCCGACTTCGATTAATTTCAAATTTAAATAAATTAAATTATGTACCTAAAGACCCTCAAGAATTGCAAATATCTGCAAGATTTCATTTTAAATTCTCAACTAAAGAAAACTTACATACCAGGTTGTCCAATAAGTTTTGTCGTTCGATAAGTGAGGGCGTTGCTACTAGCTCAAAATTTTTTGTGTGCACAATGGGTGACTCACTCGCTAACAATCGAACAAAAACACATTTGAATGAGTCTTTTTCAGCAACATTTGGAGTGTTTTAAAAATTATAATGTGGATTCTGTGCTTCGATTCATCATTATGGATGAGACTTGAGTCTATCACCATGATCATGACCATGATGAGTCAAAACAAAAGGATAAAGAGTAGTGTGAACCTGATTGTTCTGCTTCGAAACGAGTTTTCATCCAATGCAGAGGTCATAACGGCTGTTGAAACATATTTTGCAGACCTTCCGGATTCTTAATTCAGGCATGAGAGCCACAGTTTGGAGATCGTTGAGGCAAGTGTATTAATGTTCAGGGAGATTATACTCAATAATAAAGCGTATTTTGAATCATAAAATTTTGTTTTTCTTATCAAACGACAAAACTTATAGAACAACCTGGTATATAATGATCTTCGTTTTTCTAAACAACCTTATGCCGAATATATACATATGTCGCTCAGTGTATGAGTTATACGTACATCAGTATTATATATGCATATATATGCATATAAATAAATATAGTGTATACATACATATCTATGTACATATGTGTATATAAAACTGCTTTTATTTCCCTGGCTTTGATTCCTTCATGTTGGAGGAGTATAAAAAGTTCGGTTGCACCCGAACTTAACACTTCATTTACTTGTTTTATTTAATTTATCCCTTTATTTTCTCAGGTAAAAAAAGGAGACAGAATCGGTCACACATTGGTATCATCAACCACCATTATTTTTCGTTTATTCAGAATAATTTCGGAGTGTAATTTCGCGGAAGACTTCTAGCACCCTAAGATGCTATTAATTTTCTACATCTAACGCTGAGATAAAAACTAATCTACGAAATTTCATCGCGATTGTTCGAGTGCCACAAACATTTCGTATCTAAAAACTCATATACTTGTAAATATCAGCACAAAAGCTAGAATATGTAATCCACATGTGTGTATACACAATGAGTGCAGCTGTATGCAACAACAAATAATTCATAACAACTAAAACACACGAGTACCATACATATAAGGTTCAAATAGGAGAAAGAAAGCAAAATAATTAGCCACCAACACCGTCAGCAGCCTCACCACCACTAACGCAGCTAAGCAAGCAAATCTTGACAATGCGACATGATTATTATGAGATAAGAGTTGGACCGTCGGTGGAAGCAGCAACAGCCGTTCGCCAGTACGTTTATGATGAGCGCATATAAGTATAATAATTTCTACATACAAATATGAGCACAACGAGAGATAACTACAAACACGTAAACATATACAACTGAAATAAATAAATATGCTTGTAGATATGTTTGCAACTGAAATACATATATTGCTACGAGCGCGGCAAGTGTACG
Source organism: Bactrocera latifrons (assembly GCF_001853355.1). NCBI lineage: Eukaryota > Metazoa > Arthropoda > Insecta > Diptera > Tephritidae > Bactrocera > Bactrocera latifrons. Next base: position 2,256,774 of record NW_017535519.1, on the reverse strand, counting down.
TGCACTCTGCTCCTGTCTCTTATACACATCTAGATGTGTATAAGAGACAGAACATATACAACTGAAATAAATAAATATGCTTGTAGATATGTTTGCAACTGAAATACATATATTGCTACGAGCGCGGCAAGTGTACGTGCACTCTGCTCCCAGCACAGGCTCTGCGAGCGCATTGACTGACTGGCTACCTGGTTGAGTTGCCGTCTGATGACTGTCGGTTCACACATGAAGACTTTTGTCGTTTAAACCGGTTTTTTGTTGGCGAGGAAACGACGGGGCTCGGGCGGCACGGTTTGTGGTACGGCGGAAATTTGAATTTTATAGTATTATCTTTTTTTTTTTTTTGTATACACTATATAAATATGTACACAAATATAATATCACACAATAAAGGAAAAGGATGAAGAATAGATATTGAAAAATATTTTTAAATAGAATTTGAGAATTGAATAAGTATCGGAATGCAGACTTCAACTCGTGTCATTCGTACAAACGATTCCAAAATGTACTGAGCGAGGAGTCCTCGTGTGAACGCAGTCTGAGTAACCCAGTTATCGTGCTGAGTAGCTGAGTGAGTGATGGCGCTGTCAATGGTTCGCCGTACATACACACAAATTTCGCTTGACTGATGCCTTGTGTAATTGAGTAGCGAGCGCGCTTGAAGTATTGCTTTTACGGTTTCGTTTGCTTTTCTCCGCTCACCGATTTACTATACGCGCTACCAGTAATCAGCGCTGTTTGTATGAAAACAATGTTCCTGCTGATTTGTGACGCTTGCTAGCAGTATTGTCGCTCGCTGCCTTCTTATATATGTATGTAGATATGCATATGCTTGACAAGTGTTGACACCAGACGCTAAATATTTTGCGCCCGGCAACGCTAGTGTTTTGGTGATATACCAAAAACAGAAAGCAAATGCGATACATATACGAATCGAGTGTTCAAAAACTAAGTGATCAATTTCAGGTCGCTCCACCGCTATTCTTTACTACTCTTCGCTGATACTTCAAATCGCTTTGAGCAACTCATTTCATGTGCGCTCTCAGTCTCAGTGTATGGCTTTGTCAATTGACTGTTTAAAATGTTTTGAAGAAACCTAAGCGGTTGCTTAATACCGCGCGGTGACGCTAATCGCCCAGCTGTGCGGCTCACTTAACATCACTAAACACCACACGTCACCGACGCACCACGTAAAACACATTTCTGCTCACTGCGTCTTCCGTTGCTGCCTCTGGCCAACAACGGTGTTGCTGTAGCTTCACATTCGGCGTCGTTGTGATTTCCTTTTCTGTTCGCTTTATTTTTACTTGCGGTGGCGTGGCTCTCCACTCGGCGGCGCGATGAACTCTTCCAAGCGTACGCCGCACAATAGAGTTCACCTTCATTTTCATTATTGCTGGCGAGCAAACAAACATATGTACATGTGTGTATTGTATGCATGAGTCTGATAAAATATACATAATTAAGTAATTATTTATTGTTCCGCTTATGAGTCGCTACGAGTATGAAAGTCGCTTATTAAGTTTTAAATGTTTTTGTTGTTGAAATTTGTGTAAACAACTTTAATATAAATAAAGTAAAAAAATAGTAATATAAGCATACTCAGCTATCTAGAAGAGTTAGGTTTTTAAGCAAGGCGATACTTGTATTATCAACACCTAGAAGGAAATGAAATTTTTAACATTATTTCTACACATCATTTACAAGGTTTTATTTATTTTTGTTTAAATATTTTAATTTTACAACAACAAATTTAAAATATTTTCGATTTCGGATGATCCAGTATCAAGTTAAGAAGCGCACCACAATTTCTTCTGGGCCGCGTCCGAGTAACTGCTGCCGTTGACTTATTTTTTAATATTTCTCCATGAAAATTTAACATAGTATTCTTCAAAAGTCATACTGAAATGTACGAGTTTTACTGTTTCATGCATCAATCATAAAATAAAGCACTGGTTTAAAGGAATGAACATTCGTCAATTAATTTTAAATAACGCCTTAGCTAATTTTCTAAAAACATGTATGTACTTTATTCGTACAATAAATCTACATAAATCCATCTTACCTGTTGAGCTGAGACCTCTTTATTGAATGATTCGCTTTACTCTTTTTGTCATTCGATTGTGGCATTGTCAATGCTTGGAATCTGATATCATACTTTTAACAATTCTATACGTTCTCACGGAGGAAAGTGTGCTAATTTTGCTGGAAAGTGTTGAAAGCCTAGCGTTTTTTGTAAGAAAAACGAAATTTGAAATAGGTAATAGGTCTTTTGCTGGAGAAAAAACAGCAAAGACCAATAGAACAAAAAAGCCTTAGAAAGCAGAAAAGTAGTAACTAATTTTATTACTTTATTATTACTTACTATAGGGCGTAAAGCACACGACTTATTTCAACTTTGAGATTCGATGGGAACAATCGATTGTTGAGGTGCGTACGAAGATGTCAACCTTTCAAAAATACATTAGGTTCACAAACGACTTATGGTAGATTTTAAAGGAAAATGCCAGGAGAGTTATTTTACTACGATTTTGAATTATTACCTTATATCCGTACGTGGATTAGTTGGTTGATTGAATAGGGGGGGCGTAAAAACCGGGTGATAACCAAATTAAACCTCGAGCAAATCAGTGGACTTGGTTACATATAATATCAGCGATATGCAAAGATAATGTTGCCGCGTCTCATCCTTCTACGTGCTTGGTCTGCATTCCGCCGAAACAATTTTTCCAATTATATGAATAATAAAATATTAATTAGTTCCTTTTTACATAGAAATAGTTGTTGCTACAGTTTCAAGACTTGAGGTGTTCTTGTAATCTGCATCAAAAAAACAACATTTAGAGCAGAATCCCAATTGACGTCTTCCGTTATGCCAAAAATATCGTCCTAAAATATTGAATTAAATGGTAACTTGAAGCTTTCTTTTGCGTATACCTCCATATTATAATAAATTGAGGGAATATAGAGATACATTCTCTATACAAATATCTAATCCTCTTTAAAGTCATCAGGCTTAGCGATTTGTGGCTGAGACGTCAGCGTAATAATATTCATTAATGTCATGCTATAAAAACTTTAACTCTTGATACATACGAGATGAATTAAATGGGTGGTTTGCTTGTCTACAATGCGGTTTACAACAAAAAGTGCGTTATATCGGTCCATGCTATCTACTAGCCATAAATAGTCGTGATTATGACTTCGGCATCTCCAGGTAAGGGAGTTTTCTTAAATTAAATTAAACTACCTGGTCATGATATTGGATAATTATCTCATTGCTTATTCGTCGAATAATATAATTTATATCAGTGTGCTGGATTTTGAAGTATACTTATTTAAGATATGAAACAAACTATACAAGGTGCGTACCAAAGTAAACAGGACTTAAAAAAAAAACAGAACAAATGGTTTCTTCGGCAAAATAAATTTATTTTATTCAAAATAGTCTCTTTCTGCTTCAATACAGCTTTTTGCACGGTACAAAAGCATGTTGAACGAGTGTTTCAGCTCGTGGGCCAGTATGCCGGTGCAAGCCTTTTGAATGGCCTCTACGTCTGCATAACGCTTTCCTTTCATGGGCAAATTCATTTTTCTGAAAAGCCGAATGCCATTTCAGATAAATACAGGGAGTTATTAATGGTTTAAATGTGATTTTTGGTCAGATCATCGGTCACAAGCGTCGATTGATGAGACAGCGCATTACTCCAAACTCCAAAGTACAATTCCGCCTTTGCAGTTTTGGGAACAATACCCTTGGAATCATAAAAACAAATCAGCATTATCTTCACTTTTGACTTCTCCATGACCGAATTTTTGGGTTTCGGCTCGTGCGGCGCCTCCCATACAGAATTCTGGCGTTTCGTTTCGGGATCATATTGCAAACACTCCGTTTCGTCACCAGTCACAATATTGTAAAGGAAGTTTTTGTCCTTTTTGACCTCTTTAATGATGCCTTCCGAATATTGGATTCTGAGCAATTTTTGGTCGTCAGTCAATTTGTGCGGAATAAACCGTGCACACACCTTTCGCAATCCCAAATGTTAGGTCAAAATTTCAATGAAGATTTCGGCTGATTTTTGATGAATTAACGCACAGGTTCGTATGAATTTCCGGTGATCACGGATTTTGATTGGCCCAAACGTTGATCGTCATTTATGTCCTCACGACCACTTTGAAAACGTTGAAACCACTTGTGCACTCTGTCACGGGATAGGCAATCATCGCCATAAACTTGTTTCATCAATTGAAACGAAGCGCTTAAAACGGAATAACTTCAATTCCAAATCATGAAATTCTCACTGGACAATCGATAAAGATTTTAACGACATATAGATGGCGCCACCAAGGGGCGGCAGATTCCAAAGATTCCTGTTTACTTTGGAACATTCCTTGCAATAATGAATTTCAATACATGGTCCTATAGTTTGAGGTAATATTAGATTGTCAAAAAAGACTTGCGATATTTTTATTGAATTTTTTTTTTGATGAGCTCTTGACCGATGCTACGGCTGCTACTATGCCGGTCTCTTTCGATTTCGACGACAGGCCTTTCGGAGCGTGGCGCATCTTCGACCACCTCTACACCAGAACGAAAACGTTGAAACCATCGTTGTGCAGTGGAAAAGGAAACTGTTTTGTGTCCATAAACTGCACAAATTTTATTGGCGGCTTGAGATGCATTTTTTCCTTTAACGTAGTAGTACTGTAAAATATGCCGTATTTTCTCTTTATTTTGCTCCATGCTTGCGACGCTATAACTCACGAACGACTTAAAAGAAACGACAATCAATCAAACACGTTTTAGCGCGTGAAATGAGCTTTCCAAAAAGGTATAGCATAACCCTATGCGACGAATAAAACTAGAACTACGCGCTCTCAGCGCCAACTAGCGACAATACCGCAAGACTTTTTTTATTTTTATTACCATATTTCTTTAATTCTTGTGTTATGCGTGCGATCGGTCTATTACTCAACAGCTCTACCACAGTTATGAGCCTCCTAAATCCCGGAACTCTTGCAGGTGTATATGCAGTGCCGATTTTAACACTACCAGCGCCCTGTGCGAGATTTCTACGGCGCCCTCCAACTGCAATTCAAACCCATTCGAAAAAAGTGAAAACATTTAATGATATTACCGTTTATTAAAATAAATAATTCTTTATTATAAAAAATAACTATTTATTACAAAAACACTAATAAAATTTTACTTTTCTGGCCTTTCTATCAGCGAACGATAGACAATGTGTTTTTCTATGATTGGGGATTCCCCGTAAAATGAACTCCGATTGAGCAGATTGAATAGTGCGTTCTATTCAAGTGTTGCTAACATAAAAAAAATCCGCTTCATTTAGGAATTTACGACTAAGCAGACCTCGAACTATAAGCATGAGCTGGGGAGCGCCTGCGGCGCCCCTTTTGACCGGCGCCCTACCCTAACACCGCTACTGTGTGTATGTGTTCGTTTCCGCGCTAATACTCTCAGTGTATTGGAGCAACTGTAGCCGTGACTTGGTGTTCATTGTTCTGCTGCCCCCGAATCTAGACCATCCTTACTTGTTGTGAGTTATAAACATTGCTAACATTGTTTACCTAAAACAGAGAAGAATAACAATTATTTCCTACGAAATGTTATAATTTATACAAAAATAATTACCTATATATCATATAAATATATACATACATATATCTAAACATATGCATGTATGTATGTACACAAATATGAATACAAATACATACATACTTACATAAATGTATTTATTACTATGTATATAATCTCATGTGTCTTCGAGAATTTACTGCTTAAAGTTGGAATTATAAAATCGTTGTGAGCGACAAAAGTCTTGAAAGTATTAAAGAAATTGTAAGGTTTATTTTTCAATACCATTGATTGTTGTAGTTGTTATCGTTGCGTTAAGTCGCATTTTTCCCGAGTGTGTTAGCATAATCATTATCTCCATCAACAAAATGGCAAAAACAATAACAACAACAACGACAACTGACAGTTGAAATGCAATTTTGGAGAAGGCCAAAAGAGCCAAAGTAGAAAATACTACATCTATTCACTTGTATTCATGCATGTACGTATGTATTAATGTTTCTGTAGTTATGTATTGTGATTACATTTATTTGCTCTACGGCATAACAGCACGCTTGCAAAATTTTACTTTCACACATTCATACACACTAAATACTCATATACTCGACCATGTGTGGACTAAACTAGAAGTGTGAGGCGAAAACGACGACGGCGAGGTGTATGGCAGTGCAGCAAATAAGTGGCGAGGGAGACAGCCACTCGGTGTAGAGACCGACTGTCGTGAGGCGATTCGGACAGGCAGAGCGACAAAACGCCAGTTGTTCGGTTTTAGTAGATTTTCCATTCATTTTTGTTCGCTATTCGTTCTTTACCTCGATTTATTTAAATGTGTGCATATGTCACAGTTAGCTGGTAGTCGGTGCGATGCGCAGTTACTGTAAACAATTTCCTACCCAAAGATAGCGAATATTCCTCCATGCATGCGCACACACGAACATTTTTACATAGATGCAAATGAGCATATGTAAATATGTAAAATTGTTTATGATCGCATACATGGCTTTCCAGCCGGATGTGTTGTTTTGGAGTTTGCTTAGGAATTGAACTGAGAGCTGCGCTGAGTTGCGTCGTCGGTGGAACTTGCTCGTTCTAGATTTATTGCACAACTTATTTATTCATACATATGACCATAAACATATGACATACATATACATATGTATATATGTATATACACACATGTTTACTTAGTATCTGGATACAAAAATGCGCCGTTGGCATCTTCTATTAGTTTGCTCGACTTTTGCCGCAAACTTTTGTGACATACTATCACTTATGTATATATGTACATACATATGTACATACTATACGCACATATATATCTACATTTAGGCTAGACAGCCAAGTGCAGGTCACATTTTATTATAGGTTGATTTCGGCTGATATAAAGTTATCGCTAAGATAGTTAAGGGATACACCTAGTGCGAAATTAGGAAAAAATTATTTTTCATACTTTGATAATTTATGCCTTTAAAAATACCATACTAAATTTTGAAATCGGTATATAAAAAAGTTTATTAATTTCTGTTTAATATCACGGTGTATCACTTCTTCTTTATTGGAGTAGACACCTCTAATGCGGTTATAGCCGAACTTATAACAACGTGACAGTCGTTCTACCTTTTCGCAGTTTGGCGCCAATTGGAGATTCCGAGTGCGTTAACATCCTTCTCCATCCTATTTCGTACAGCTCGTCGTTCCATCAAAGGACCATATATTTTTTACAGAGCCTTTCTCTCGAAAACTCATTATGTCGACTCATCAGATATTGTCATCGTCCATACCTCTGCACCATTTAGCAGGACGGGAATAATGACTGACTTACAGAGTTTGGGCTTTATTCGTCGAGAGAAGACTTTACTTCTCAATTGCCTACTCAGTTCGAAGTAACACTTGTTGGCAATAGTTATTGTGCATTGAATTTCCAGGCTCACATTGTTGGTGGTATTAATACTGGCTCCAAGGTAGACGAAACTATTTACGATGCTACCTACCTGCTCGATTAAGTTCTGCAGCCCGAATTATTTTCTCCAGCAGCAGATTGAAAAAGTCGCACGATATGCACAAATGCGATAAGGAGTCGCCTGGTCTGAAACATCGTTTGGTATCGAACGGCTCGTTCTATTAATGCTTTTAAAATATGCCTTCTTATGATCAAAAATTGTGCACGTCCAACCAAAACTATTCAAGCCCTTTGGTACCGGATATGTGGAGCCCGGTACCTTTTTTATCGGGCAATGTCTGAGATACATACATATATAATTGAAATTCTGGGAGAGTACTTCTCTGAAAATGCTAAGTCTGTACGTTAAAAATGGTTTGAATCAGGTTAATACTTCCTTGAGCCCCCATATACCTAATATAAAGATTTTCGAACTTCCAGTGACTTTGTACCGCATATATCGTCCAATATGTAAGTTTTATTTATTTATTTATTTATTTAAAAGAGAACTAATTATAAATAATTAATCGACTTGTAAGAATCAGCACTGGCTGCCAGGGCCTTCGGCTCTTAACACTAAGATTATGGTGAAAAGAAAATATTTAGTAAGGTTTATTAGTTGTATGTGGTGTTATATGTCTTTGATGTTACACAGTTTAAGAAATTTATTAATGGCACTGATGTTATCGCTGTTTGTTGTTTTGAGAAGGTCGGAAGGTCTCTTATTCCCAAAGGTTGATTTCCTTAGTAAATGCAGTGCAGGACATTCGTCGATAAGGTGTATGACTGATTGGGTGGGAGCGATGCAATGGTGACAGCTTGGTTGATCGGTACCGTTAAGAATATGGCTGTGAGTTCTTGTAGTGTGGCCTATTCTAAGGCGAGTGAACGTCTTGATGTTGTGGCATGAGCAGTCCGATGGGTAGATAGGTTTTACACCTGTTGGGTTTTGATCTCTGTAGTGATGTTGGTAGCTAGTCCAATCTCGGAGATGTATATGATGCTAGTATTTTTTTATATGTTCTTTGATGTCTTTAGTAGTAAAGTGGGGAAAGAACATCAACGGCTCTCTACTACCTTCTTTTGCATGTTTATCTGCTATCTCATTGCCTTTTATACCAGCATGCCCTGGTACCCACATTATTTTTATGCTGTTTTCATGATGGAAGAGTTGTAAGTTATCCCAATGCAAATGAGCTAGCGTGCTTTACTCACAACAGTGTATCTTTGTGCCTAAAATAGATAAATTTAAGCGAAAACTTGACTTACCCCCCATATAACTAATATCAGGATTTTCGAACATCCGATTGATTTTACTCTAAATGATGACTTTTTTTAGTAAGTTATGTTATATGTTAATAGTATGTGGTATTTGGAAAAACAATAAAATCGGTTCGATACTATGCTAACTTTATTATATTTTAAATTTTCGTTTCTATAACAAAATTCATGTGTCTCTTAGTATAGGAGTTATATAAAATTTCTTAGACTCCGATCCTTTGGTTAATGTTTTAGATCTAAAGGTGTTCCCATGGCTTTAATGTTTGCAAGTTGCAACAGCATAAAATGTTAATAGTTAAAAAGATATGTATATGCTAAACCAGTGTGGAAATGGATGAAATCGGATGATAAGCCTATCCACTCTCAATATAACGGTACTGCTAAAAACTACTAGAGATCAGCGATAAATCAATAACTGTAGACACCAGAGACAAGAGAATTCATACCCTAGATATGTAGTTGTATGGTTTCATAATAAACGAGATTAAAATTAAAAAATGAGTGTGGATCCACCCACGTTTAGGCGAAATCTCATATCTCGAGACCTGCACAACCGTTTTCAAACAAATTAGACGTATGAGACTCTACTGATGTTCCGCCTACTTCCCTCATAACACAATTTGAAATTCCGTTTGATTCTTTCACTTTGGTGAGTACAAATCAAGAACTAATATAATAAAATAAAACTATGCACGAATAGTGGCTTTGAAGTATAAGTATGTCACCTTATAGCCAAACATTGTCCAAATCGAACTAAAACTGTTCCAGCCCCCTGGTGCGAAAATGTGGACTCGAGAGCGTATAGTTTACTTTTTACTGAAAATGTGGGTTACATATATAATATAATTGAAAATTGGAGGCTAATAGTATCTCTGTGTTTCAAAAATGGGTTTGAATCGACGAATATGTGAACTATCATAATAAAATTGATTGATTGATAGAGCGCATTCTATTTAGAATAAATAAAACTTGTCCTAGATCCCATATAACTAACAAGCCTTATATACCTGAAGGTATTACACCGGCTTTAGTGCTTGAAAATTGTAAGATTATGAAATATTCGGTTATACTCGAACTTAGCCCTGTCTGACTTGCTCGCTATGCATTATTTAATTCAAGATTTTACTATCTCGATATCATTGAGCCATTTCACATGACTTTTAAATAAATTCAACCAATTGAACTGGTATCAGCATGTTGTTGTGCTATGTATTTACTTTCAGTATAAGTAGTAGTTGTCATAAAAATGTTATACAGAGGTGTTGTGGAATCTTATAGTTGTCGGAATCAGAAATCAAACCGATCAAAGTAGTTGTCCTGAATTCAGATATTATTGGTGTCATGTTCGAAACAGAATTCGGATCGGTTATGGGTATCACAAATTTTATCGATTTTGCTATTAGAAACAAAGCAAGAAGATAGTCGCTAAGAGATTGGAGATGTAAGTTAAGAAACCTAGTTACTTTATTGGTTCGAAATATTCGTATATTTACAAGACTTACGTAATACAAAACATAATGCGTCTTTATTCATTCGTTAAATGTTATCTCTTAAAATCGTCCTTTAAATTAGAACTCATTAAGGTAGTACATAGTCTGAAAACTTATGCCTATTTTCATGACTTCTTTGGAGGCAGGTTTTTATAGGAAAATAAAAATTAATTATCTTGAATACTTAGAGTGCTTTTATTTATGTATTGAAAAAAAATTAAATTATTTGAATAAATTATTACTATTGTTACTGTCACTCGAAGTTGGAACCTCAAAAAATGCCAGTGGGTGGCCCGGCTGTTTTCGGCTCTTGATGTAATCTGAAATCAAATATTTTAGATTATTCTTAATCTATTGACATGTCATTCTGGTCGGAACTACTGAAGTGAAATTTCAAGGGTAAATAAAAAAATGGCGGGCTTTGAAAAAAAGTCCTTTTATTTTAGCAAAGAAAGGGTTGTAAAATAAAAAGTTAGGGGTGAAAAAAATTCTCGTTAGTACCGATAAGAACTATAAGTATGTAAAATTTGAAAGCAATCGGTTCATTAGAAAAAAGGTTAAAACCAGGGCCGACCAGAAAAACAATGTTTTGAGAAAAACGCGTTTAAAGTTCGGTCGACCTTAAAAGTTGGACTCAGGGGCGCTTTAGGAAACTCGTTATAACTCCCGAAATATTTCGAATTTCTGTATGAAATTTTCGAAGTACATATATATATTTTCAAGACATTGTACTTTCAAATTAAGCACAAAAAAAAATCGATTTTTTGAACCCAAGTTACCAGAATACTACCTTAAAAACTGTAATAAAATTGTTTCCAAATGCATTCATTTGAAAGTTTTGTCACATTAGTTAACAGTTTAATCGAATATTGGTTTTGCGTAAGCTCGTAAAGACGTGGTGTCAGATTCTGTAACACCATAGAAAATCAGAATTGGTTTGCAATTTCGATAACTATTCAAATTTGTCTTGGATTCCACAACACCTCTGTTAGTTAATCTCGATCTGTTTTTTTTTTTTGCATTTCATTGTTATTGCTTCATTTCGATTTCCCTCATGTAACGTATACTCGCTCTTTAGCCTTTGTTATTGTTTTGCTACTGCATTTACAACAAACGAACTTTGCTTTTATTTAACCCTCGGTTTTGTTGTTGCTACTTATTATTGCCGCATTTTTTCTGCCATACCACCGACTGTTTGTAATCATAATCGGGTCGTATCTGCTGGCACAACTACTACTATACTTACCTATTACTTGATTCGCTTCGCTCGCAATGAGAAAAACACACGCGCAAACAAAAGTGAAGAAAAGCATTCAGCAATAAATATTAAGAGCACGCAACAACAACAAATCGAAATACTGCTCGTTCAATGTTTTCTCGCGGTCGCAGCTTGAGCGCGATCTTGATCTCTTGCAGCTGGCAAGAGGTGCACTTGGTCGTATCAGCGGTGCTTTGTGGCTTGTGCTAAGACGTGCTCTGAGCGCCGCTCTTGCCGTCAACGGCGTGCATATCCACTTTGCATTTTTTTGCTCCTCCGATTTAGCATCGTTCACCTTCGGCACTGGTTAATCGTCGTTGACGTTGTTGGCGTCGTCTTTGACGCCGTCGAAATCGGAAATTCCATTAGTTTACTACTCGCCTGCCTGCCTGACTTTCCACTATTTTTACACTGCCCGCCTTATCAATGCGTTTGGTTCGGATGCCAGACCCGCGGTGTACGGAATGGCCTCACTACGGTTCTCTCTTCATTTGGTCAATAACTACATATGTACTCGTATGTGTTTTTGCTTTTGCTAACGCTGTCGTCAGCATTTTTTGCATTTGCCTGAGAGCGTAAGTAGCTACTACGTTGCTGCCTTTGGATGTTTGAACGTTGCTTCTATTGGTAAAACATTAAAATTATTGAAGGCTTATTTCCTTATGCTAATTAGCCAAATTTCTGGACAGTATATGCGTGGTCTACCAAATACGGAATATAATCCGCAATACACTCTAAAAACCGTCAAACATGGTGTTGCAAAAGTGATGGCTTGGGAAAGTTTCTGTACAACGGCGTGGGACCAATCCATCCGACAAAAAAAAATATAGATCAGCACGTGTATGTGGATATATTGAATAAAGTTATACTGCCATACGCGGATTGGCATATACCATTAAAGTGGTTGTTGCAGCAAGATAACATCCCGAAACCGTTTCGGGTCGATAAAGTTGAGGTTATGTTGTGGCCATCTCATAGAAAATTTCTGGGTAGATATTGTTATTTGACCGTAGACCATCAAATACAAGGGAATTATGGAGCACAGTTCATGAGACATGGCAGCAAATCCCGTTGAAAACGTGTAGTGATCAATCGATTCCATGCCCCGCAGATGTGCTGCATTCAAAAAAATGGCGATTACTTGACTAAATATTAAGGCCTAATCGGAGCACTGTCACGCCGACAAATCACCATTAACCGAAAAGTGCCATGAGTAAGCACTAAATTAAGACAGAAAGCCGTAATTTGCTGCAGGGAACCGTATTAGTAAGGTACATATGTAGTAGGCGTGGCCACGCTCTCTAATAAGCTTTATATACTTATGTATATATCTCCTAAATCACTAAACCCACAACTACCGAATTTTCTGAGTACTAATATTATAAAATTTTCTACCTACAGTGTGAAAATGAACGAAATGGGAGAATATCCCCGCTCACTGTTCATATAATGGCACTGTTCAAAGTTACTAAAAGCGCAATAAATAAATAACTAAAAACGTCCGAGACATTAAATTTTACCTCCGAAATGGCGTTATAGATGTTTATTGGAGTAAAAATTGGACAATGAGCGTGGCCCAATTTTTGTTGAAACTCCATATCTCGGGACCCGATCAACCGATTGCGGCAAACTTTAGTACATGACATACTTCTTAAATGCTTATGTCACATTATGAAAATGAACGAAATCGTCAAACAACCACGGCTACTTTCCATATAACACAATTTTAAATTCCACTCGATTCGTTCAGTTTCCAGTACACAAATAAAGAAGAAATTAATATAACGGGATAAAACTTTGCAAGAATAATGTCCTTAGAGTGTATACTCATAATACCCGTCCTGCTATATGGTGCAGAGGCTTGGCCGATGACAACAACTGATGAGTCGACGTTGCGAGTTTTCGAGAGAAAAGTTCTGTGAAAGATTTATGGTCCTTTGCGCGTAGGCCACGGCGAGTATCGCATTCGATGGAACGATGAGCTGTACGAGATATATGGCGACATTGACATAGTTCAGCGAATTAAAAGACAGCGGCTACGCTGGCTAGGTCATGTTGTCCGAATGGACGAAAACACTCCAGCTCTGAAAGTATTCGGCGCTGTACCCGCCGGGGGAAGCAGAGGAAGAGGAAGACCTCCACTCCGTTGGAAGGACCAGGTGGAGGAGGACTTGGCTACGCTTGGAATATCCAATTGGCGCCACGTAGCGAAAAGAAGAAACGACTGGCGCGCTGCGTAAGCGGTGTCTACGCCAATTAAGAAGAAGAAGAAGTGTACACCCTAATGACCAAAAGATGTTGAAATCCAATAAAAACTGTTCAAGCCCCTAGGTACCGAATATTTAGACCCGGATACCTATAGTTGCCTTTTGATTGAAAATTTAGGTCACTGTGTGATATATAAAACTGAAATTAAAGGGTAGTCCTTCTCCTATAATGGTATGTCTGAATGTCAAAAATGGGCTGAATCGGACTAATACTTCTCTTAGCCCCCATATACTTCATATAAAGATTTCTGAACATTCAAGGGACGTTATGCTGCTTATATTGGCCAATATGTGAGTTATCCCAATGCAAATAAGAGAGCGTGCTTTACTCTGAATAGTGTTGCTTTGTGCCTAAAATAGATAAATTTGAGGGAAAACTTATCCTAGCCCCTATAAAACTAGTATCAGGATTTTCGAACATCCGGTCTTACTTAACTTTACTCTAAATGATTGGTTTTACACCTTAAAGTAGTCCCCTGACTATGATTCTTGCGCATGTTGCAAGAGTATAAAATATTCGGTTGGACCCGAACTTAGCTCTTCCCTACTTGTTATACTCTTGACAGGGTATACTAAGTTTGTCACGAAGTTTGTAACACCCAGAAGGAAGCWTCGGAGACCCTATAAAGTATATATGTACATATATAAATGATCAGTATGTTGAGCTAAGTCGATTTAGCCATGTCCGTCTGTCTGTCTGTCGGTCCGTCCGTCCGTCTGTGTGTATATATTATAGCTAGTCCCTTAGTTTTTAAGACATCGTTTTGAAATTTTGCAAACGTCATTTTCTCCTCAAGAAGCTGCTCATTTGTCGGAACTGCCGATATCGGATCACTATAACACATAGCTGCCATACAAACTGTACGATCGGAATTAAGTTCTTGTATGGAAAACTTTTACATTTGACGTATTTTATGCACGAAATTCGACATGCATTACTGCTTAAGGAAACAATATATCTCGGAATAAAATGTTCAGATCGGCTCATATATATAGCATATAGCTTTTATACAGGCTGAACACATAGTGCACCTATGAGGGGTATATTAGCTTCGCTGCAGCCGAAATTAACGTTTTTTCTTGTTTTTTATTTATTATTAGTTTTATTGAATCTTGTGATGCACTCCTATTATTTTGAACACCGAATTATTGAGGTTTAAATAATTTATTATTTTTCGTTTACTGAGCATTACTAATAGTTTTAAAGTGCATAAAATACATAAAAAATGAGAAAAATTCTTGTTTTGTTAAAAAACATAACTTTTTATTTTATACTCCTATTACTTAGAACATAACTGTACATGTATTTTCTATATAACTTCCAAGATTAAAAAGAAATAATTGTGAAGGTCTCGTTCCTTTCTCTTGTTGTCCAGTCATCCTATCACTTGGGATACTTATTTAAGAAGATTTCATAATTTAAAATAGTCCATTTAAATTTAAAATTATCTAACTTCTTACGACTAGATGATTGTTGTTATGATGTTTATTTCGTTTAAATCCGAATTTTCATGTCGGCTAGGGTTAATTTTAACAGAAATCTCCTATAAAATTGATCATAAATATGCAGATGATTTTCTTCTGTCTTGCAAAAGCAATTGACAGTTTTTTACCGTTACAGCATAAGTCTACAGAAGTAAGTCTACCTGAAAGATACAACAGCAGTTCGGCTAAGCTAGAAGGAGAGCTTCTTTCAGAAAGCTTCTCTTTCAATCTTACTCCTTAGCATGAAAAAGCACGCCCACGTCTCCTTCGTCTTGGGATTAGTTATGCAGAAAACTATTCCAAGTGCCAAAGTATCCCAATCAAGGACACTGGAGACATGTCATTCATCTATCACAACATGATCGATTTGGTTTTGAATTTTTCGATTCGGAGACAGCCAAGTAGTTTGATGAATTTTCTTTTGCTGGAATCTAGTACTATAGACAAGCATACTTAGCGCTCATGTAAAGTGGATCAGTGTCAACACATTTGGGGAGGTTTCGCTATGGCGGCTGAAGTTTCTAACTGTTGTAACAAAGATGCCTTCTTTGTACATCCTGGCGTTAATATCACTAAGCAGATTTGTTCTCAGTGGCCCTCCCTGTTTCTTATTCGCTCATCTTGGTTCTCAGGGACTCTCTCTCGTCGTCATTGGCACTCACTGGTTCTTCCTGCATCTCAGTGCTCGTCACAAGTTCTCCCCGGTTCTCAGTGGCTCTCACTTAATCTTAATGGATCTCCCTGGTTCGCTCTATTCTCAGTGTATATTTTTTTACCAGTATTAGTTGGATGACTAAATTCAGAAAACGTTTTGGAAAACGTCTTCTTAAAGAATGTAGTGAGTATATATATTAGACAGTGTAGAGTTAATGGAAAACGTAGAACCCGAGACCTTTCAAAAACAAATCATAACGCATATGGGCTCGAAGTCTGCTTGGAAGAATGTATTTTTCTTTATTTATTTGGAAAGATGATTTTACTGTAGGTAAAAGAAAATCATGTCCTTTAAAGAATTTACGGAGTTTACGATTTAGGTGTATAGAATAAAATTCGTTATATTGGATATCAAATTAATTTAGGTTATGGTCATTGTGTTTTATTCTAAGTCTTAGGCTTAACGGCATTTAAAGCCGATTTACTGATTTTTTCAATATCATTCCTATAAAGCGTTTATGATTTAATCGAGTTTGCTCGTATTTATTCATACAAGTATGTACATATAAATACATACATACATATTTACATACATACTTACATATTCTTGTCAATGTCTCTTTTAACATCCATTTGCGATTATTTGCTGTTTTTGTTGGGTGGCAATTGTTGTGTCATCCGAAGACTCAAAAAGATTTATCTTATCATATTTGGTCTTATTGCCGCAATCAGCAAGTGTCTTCTTAATTACTCTGGAAAAAGAGGGAAATCCTTGGCAAATATATAGTAGATATATTCACATACATGCAACTAAATTACTGTGTATACAATACATGCGCATACATACATATGTACATACATACATATATTTATATGTGTATATATATGCATATATTACATATATTTGATTTCGTACATATGGACGCTTCTCCTTTAATTCATTTCGTGCGCGTCGTATTCTAGAATTTAATGCTGATATGCTGAAGACAAATAAGGTTGTGTCTGTATACCCACTTGAATGCGAGTGATTGCGGCGACCGGTGAAAATAAGTATCTGCTCATTGAACGAACGAAATAAAACAACCAAATAGCAGCGCTCACAAAAAGCACAACAATAAAATAATGCGATACGGCTATTTCAGCCTGCACAAATGTATAATGTTGTGTAGTGCTGCTTAGAGCGTTTGTGTATATATGTATGTACTGATTTAAGCATACACATTTCTCCGTCCGTCCGTTTGTAACTCCTAAGCGACTCTACAAGCACAGTGACAATAATTTAAATGTCATTTGATTTTGTTTTCTCTTTTTAAGCAGTAAAATATATTTAAAATATTCTCCCAGCGATCGGAGTAAAATTCTAAGAAATACATACTATACCCTCCGGAAGTTCCGCCCAATACTTATGTATGTACGGATTGTTGTCAAACTTTGTCAGCGGGCTAAGTTAGTTTTGTCATTTCATCATATCTAATATTATTACGCGAATTTACGTTCTCTGGTGGCTACTGTAATTTCGATTTTCTTCGAAAAATCTTTTTCTCAGATGTGTCCTTTGTGGTATAATTGCTTCGTCGTCATCGCCATAGGGGTGAGTCAAATTATCGTTAGGCTCAGGAAATTCAACTGCACCCCATAAAATTGGCTGTGTGTGGTATGGTGGCTTCATCTGGCCTTATTTCTTTCGAAACAGGGGAAGAAATGCCGTCGCCATCAATAGCGAGCGTTGTAACACCATATTGACCAATATTTTTTCCGAAATTTGATGAAATAGAAAAGGGCAATTTTTATTTCCAAGATCATTCACAAAATTACTTCATGCAGTAAAAGAAATAATGTTTTTTTTTCTTGAGTAATTACTTAAGAGCTGGATATTAAGCTTAAATATGAACACGGTGTAAGAAATGAGAAGTGCCCGTTAAATGGCAGCCAAGATCATGCGATCTAAGGTCTCTAGATTACCATACTTTCTCTGGGGGTATGATATTAAATGTAAGGTTTACGCTAATCAACCAGCAATGCTTGAGAAAATCGAAAATGAAATGATACATCGATATTTACATATATGGAGCCGTTGTGACCAATAGGCCGACATTTTTATAAATTATCTGCATAAAAAAATACTTAACTCATTTTGAACGAATACACAGCATTTTTGGGATTATTGTCTGGGGGGTGAGAAATTCCAAGTCAGGGTGATGGTACTAGGTSAGTATAGTAAAACCCTCAAAGGGTTTGGCGTTCGTATGTGTCAGTTTTTTATGACCTTATGACCTTATTAAAACAAAAAACCAATTTCCGAGAGTGCTCCTTCTATTACTTCTTTGATTGCCTGCCATGCATTCAATATATGTATGTATATCAATCAAAATATTGTTGAATACATCACTTTTAATGAGCTTTCGTATATCTGGACCATTTAGTACGCCTGATTGGAAAAAACTCATTTGTTAAGATGGGAAACCATGGGAAATAAGGAAAAAATTTAAAAGATCATAAAAAAAACTGACACATACGAACGCCAAACCCTTTGAGGGTTTTACTATACTGACCTCGTACCACCACCCTGACTTAGAATTTCTCAACCCCCAGATTAGGTATTGTACTGTGATATGTGCGTTTCATTTCATTTTACTATCACGTCGTTCTTACTGGTCGAGCCGATATGTTCAAACCTATTGTAATCGAGAGCTAAAATAACACAAATTGAAGAAAAAATAATTTACATTCGAAAGGATGAAGCATTATATTGCAAAGTTGTAAGTAATTAAAAGATCTACCACATTTACTACTGTGATCAAATTTAAACGAGAATTTTTAATTTATATTTCGCGTGTTTCTCGAATCGGTAAAATTTTTTATTCTGTAAGGGGTTATTCAGCAAATTCACATGACCACTCCGAGGACGCCGTTTTAACTCTATTGAGGATATACAAGCTGAAGCGCAGGAGGATCTGATGGCGACGGAGGATTTTTCCAAGTGCTATGATCACTGGAAAATCATTTGGCATAGGTGTATTGTAGCGAGAGGGGATTACTTTGAAGGAGATGAAATGGACAAAATTCACCTTTTAATTTGATCATAGTAGTGTATTAACACGTAACTTCACAATTTATGTTAAAAAATGTATGTCTATATTCAATTTTTTTTATTTAAAATAAAAAAACTAATTTCCAAACAAAAAATTTGACGTCTAAAAAATACGTTTTTGTTTGTTGAAATATCTACTTTTTGATGGCATAAAATATATATATTACGATAGAAAGTTTAACGTTTAAAATGTCCACGTCCACGTCCCTTCCCTTTCTCTTCTCTACAACAGATCGATTTCTATTCAGTCGATAGTCAATACACCTATTTCTTCCTAGAGTCTGAAAATTTTTAGCATATTTTTTACAATTTCTTCGTAATTTGGTCCTTTAAACCTAGAAAATTTTCGACTCTACAAACTTTTCCAACATTTACTTTTCAGGAAATTTATAACTTTGATAAAATCTGTATTTTTCATTAAGGTTTTTGAGGACCATTCCTTTCATCTTTTCCATACCAAGCAACAAATATTCTCTAAAAATGTTATTAATGTAAATGTAGAATGTTATCCTTTCACGACCAGCTTTGAGAAACTTTTTTTTCCCCCCCTAACTGATTCACATATTAAATCACTGAGTTCATTTTAAGAAAAATAGCTTCTGTTTAGATGTTTCGTCCTCTTATTCACATCCATTGGTAGATTATTATATACTAATGTTTCTAAGTAGTCCTTGCGAGTAAAACATCACTTTTTCTAAACTATAATTCTAGATATATTCACGTTTGAACGAGTATCCACGTAAAATCTAAAAACATTCCAAGTAATTTTTCACATATTTTCGATAAGAAGCTTGAATTTGCATGAGCGAAAAAGTTGCGCATACCCTATCTATGAGTGGAAACAAGCTGATACTCGTATGTTTCAAAATATTAGTTCAGATCTGCAATTATCTTAAAAACAATCAATATTTTCAAGAATAAGATGGTGACTGATCTGGACTTTTGTTTGTGTGTTATCTATCTTGGTTTATTAACAAATTGATCGTCAATAGAGAAGGTAGTAACAACAACTATTTCATTTAACATACAGTCATGTCAAAATTATTAGGGACATATTGTGATAAGTCAAACAAATCGGATAGTCAAAGAAAACCAATATCTTTATTTCTGAGTAAGTTTCTTACTTTGAAAATACTACATAGCTAACTTATTTACTATCAAACAATAAAGGAATTGGGTCGGATAATATTCACCAAGAAAGAAACTGTAAGTCGTTATAAACTTCTACTTATTTTGTACTTGCCGATCCAACGACAGGGTTTGTATTTTCGGTTGGCCAAATAAAATAAGGGTCAATTCCGGTAATGTAGAATCAACTGTTGTAGGAATTCTAAGCATTATAAGCTGTAAGTGTATCTTTTTATTAATAATAGTGACAAGCAATTGACAAATAAATGAAACGTCACCACTGACATAATGTGAGCGTATTAGCGAACCCACCAGAAGAATCATTCTTGTATTGTAATCTCAAGTCGCATCGCTTTTATTAAATGCTCACACATACACAATGTTGTTGTTGTTTCTGTGGCTGTTGCAATTCGGCGGCTTTGTTCTCCACGCTGCTGCTCTGCTGGCGCCGACAATGTACTTCATGTCCACTATGTGTGTCATCGGCATTTTTCACACACAACCTCGTCTGCCAGCGCGCACCAAACAATTGAGTGAAATGAACTCAATCGCAGCCTAGTATTTTTGTTCTTTTTTTTGTAAAATAAGGGGCAATGGCATGCAGCAACAACAACAGAACAGTCAGACAGCAAAGACAGCGCGTTAAAAGAAACCCAAAACCAAATAAAATATTCTCTACTTTACACACAAACAAATGTGTGTTTGTATATATGAACGTGTGTTTGCTTGGCCAGTCAAAGAGTCGAAGAAAAGCAAAACATTTGCCTTTTGGAAGCAACAACCACTAGAAGAGCATCAGGAGCACGTCACCGTGTGTGCTTGTAAGAGAGAGCGAGAGAGCGAGGCGCATGGGGCGGATGAGTTACAAATATTATAAACTCGTCAGCGGTTCGTGACGCAGAGAGGTTTCAAAACGACACAGGGCAGCCAAGCAGTGGCAGTGGCGATACCATTTCGGTGGTGTGGCCTCGCTCATTCACCACAAGCATTAAGTTTAACTCCCCAAAAGAAAAAATTAAGTAAATGAAAAAAATTCAGCAAACAAAAAACATAAATGTTATTCAACTAAGAAAGTGTAAAGGTGGCAGCAGAAATACTTTTCAACAAACACACTTTGTGTAAGCGGCAAATTACATGCAACAACAACAATTGAGCGCATCTGCTTTCCAAAGAACAAAAAATTGTAAAAGTATGGCAAAAGAGGCAAATAAAATCTGAAATTAAATGCATACGCATACAGCTGTGTTGTTGTTTCGGCAGTTGTTGAACATGTGCTGTTATGGCGGATGCTTTGTAGCTGGTTTGCCAACCGAATGTAATGGGCAGCAGGCAGCTACCGAATTAGCCACAAGAAGCGGAGGGAAATATCTGCAGCCATACATACATACTATGTACATATTTGATAACTGTGAATGAGATAGTGGTAGTTGTCATGGTCAATCTGAGGGGATTTTTTGTAAATTTAATTATGTAGCATTTCATGACAATAATTAAAACTCTGTGATCTAAGCGCCTTGTTGTTAAGTGACTTTAAATACTATAATTAGTATGCTACATTACTAATAATATTATAATAATAATAGAAATTGAAATTGAAAGGGCTTTGTTAGTATGTTAAGGCGAGAACATCGAGAATGAGAGCGCACTTTATTCCATTGAAAAATGACCAAAGAAAGGCAAATATTGCAAAATGCAATAGGGATAGACCTAATCCCATAACGCCTAGTGCTTCAAATGGTGGAATCACTAAATAAGTGGAAAACAGTAGTAGCTAAAATTATGAAACACCTAAGAGCTTGAGACCAATAACTTAGAAATGGGCTTATGAATTCTCAAATATGTCTCAGGTAGCAGCTTTGTACTATTATAATTAAGTTATTATTTTAAAAAATATATAAAGATTTTTAAGACGTAAAAAACAAAAAACAAAAAAAATGCTCCGATAATATTATACATTTACATACATACCTCTCACAGCATATAATGATAAAAAAAGATTTTTCCTCTGAGTTTGATCAATCAATTTGTATGGCAACTAAGTATATGTGTGTTGTCCGATGTTAAAAATTTCTTCGAAGGCTACATTTTGTGAAGAGCCTTCTAAAGTAAAAAAGATCTTCACATGGACTTGAGTGGTGTAGGCCAGTTTGTATGTATATTGTATCGACGGTTCCGGAAAATGAGCAAAAACATCGGGGCAAACTTAATGTATCCTGCTCACAAACAAATTTTTGAAAGTTTCAATGTTTTCGCCTTAATTTTATGACGCTTTTTTTTTTTTGAACGGAATTTGGTCATATGGTCAACCACAAGATGATCCCGCAGGAGTAATACCCTGCAAAAGCAGTCTAATCGTATAATATGAAATAAATTATGAAATTAGGTCCAAGCACGTAGATTTAATTTCGGAATAACATACTTGTACAGAATATTAATGTCAACAACGTCTGGTGAAGTAATTCAAATATACTTTCTACAAAATTAACTTGCTGAGTTATCTAAAATTAGGCAATTTGCCCAAACAGTTTATTCGATTACAAATGTCATTGAAAAGTTGCAATGAAACACTCTATATACATGCATATGTACATATGTATGTATGTATGTACATATACATATATATGTCTGTTTGAACAGTAGTACTTAATTATTAATGTATTAAACACTTAGGCTACGACAGGTAACAATTGGCAGGTGTACGGATGCCACCAATGTGTGAAATGTTAAATTTAAATTTTTTAGACTTACATATGTACATTTTTTAAGACAAAAAACAAGAAAATTTCGTTGTCGCTAAGTTGCAGTCATTTATGTGAAATATACAGACATTAGTATACATACTTATTCATCATTGACATTTCCAAAAAACGCATAGATAAAATCATACCCAACATTAAAATTAAAAATCGAAAATTTTATATTTAATTCAAATTGTTGTCTAATATAAGACTTTTATTTGTCAAAGTTTTGGATAATACGGAAGTACACTTGTAAATCGTATTTTCCTGTCTAATTTTTTTTTCATTTTTTCTTTATTTTAACTATTTGATCTTATATTTTGAATGGTTTTAGTTTTCACACATATGGCAAGATGTGAACCTGATTGTATACGTGTGTGTGTATGTTGAAACTAATACACAGCTGACCAAAACTGCTTAAATACTTATGTACATACATATGTGTATGTACAAAATATTGGGACTAGAACAAAACACAATAATTAATTTGATTCCTACAAGTCCAACACTGCGGCATGTCACGTTATTCCGTATACAAACATATTATATATAAATATTTGGCATTTGCACAGGTAGTCATCGACGGCACGTCAATGCCCTTACACGTGACAATACAAATTTAATTCATCTTAAGCGGCGGTGATTAAAAGAAATTGTTTATCAAATTCGCTCACAGTATTTTTATTCGATAATCACTCATACACTAAAAACAACAGTTGCAATTCACTAAATGTTGGTGTACTCAAATTTGCATCCACATACAACACACAAAAACAAAAAAAAAACAATTAACTTTAAGTGTATTGAGCGTTACAACACTTTGTATCGTTTAGGAAACGGTATGTGTGCGCTGCCACTGCCGAGAGTGTTACTCTCTTCAATAGCATTAACTTTGTCTACCTGAACGGCTATGTCGGAGACCAAACAACTGTTCGTAGCGTCTTCTGAACGTAAGAAGGACGCCTTCGGGGGTAGTGACGCACAGCTGGCTGATCGTTGCCTCCAACAGCTGACTGCCCCGAGTTGCGCATCTGTTCGTTTGCTGAGAGTGCGAGCACAAGTTCGATTTTAGCTTGCTTGCTTGAAATGCCTAACTGTAAATATGTATGTACGTATGTATACAAATGTATCTATGTAAGAGTATTTCAAAAGTCGCTTGTGTTAACCTATCGCACTTTAAGTGAGTGCAGCGTCTGCCGAGAGCGTTCTCATATGCAATAATGTGCTGCACATTTGCTAAATTAAAATTTTAACAGATTTTCTGTAATTCAGCCGCTGTGTGTTTTTAGAAACCCTGAATGCCTAACAGCATGTTTACTCCAGCTCGTTTACCTCTCCATAAATATGCACATACATCCATATGTACATTTCACATATGTACATCCAATAAAATATATGTATGTATGTAAGTGATTCCATATTTTTCTATGCGAGTGGTAATTTTACACGAGTTGCTTTACTATTTAGTTGCTGTATTGTTACTATTGGCGCTCTGTTAATACGCTCGTGTATGGAAGTCCATAAAATCGGACATACATACATATGTATGTACAAGTGTGCATACATATTTTATTTAGATACTTAATAAGGTTAAGTGGAAATTACAATGCGTGAACACACATTTACTTTCAGCTTTCTGCAATTGGCGTTTCGTTTGGCAGAAAATTATTGCGTTCATTCATTCAACTGTTCAGTATTTCTGTGATTAATTTACTTGTCATGTTTTGATACATATTTGCTTATTTGCCCTTCATAAACATACATACTAATGTACATGCAGACAGTAAAATATATTTTTACACGATTTTGAAATAACACGGTTCGTCAAGAAGAAATTTTAAATTTTTTTACACGTTATTTTTGTTTTAACACGAATTCCTAAAAAATATTTTAATTTTTTCTTAGTTATAAACTATACACTATAGGTTTTCGGTTTTCGCCATTTTGTGGGCGTGAGAGTAGGCCGATTTTGCCCATCTTCGAACTTAACCTTCTTATGAAGCCAAGAAATACGTGTACCAAGTTTCATCATGATATCTCAATTTTTACTCAAGTGCTTGCACGGACGGACGGACAGACAGACATCCGGATTTCAACTCTACTCGTCACCCTGATCACTTTGGTATATATAACCCTATATCTGACTCTTTTAGTTTTAGGACTTACAAACAACCGTTATGTGAACAAAACTATAATACTCCCTTTAGCAACTTTGTTGCGAGAGTATAAAAATGTTATAGAATCGTAATATTCGACATGAATAAAGCCAAACCTCAAACAAAACCGTAGCGCCAAAATATGATGATGATGCGATTCAGTCATAAAAGCTCATACTTTGTTGACACCACCGTTTAAAATCAGAGATTTTCGCCTAGAATCCTGTGGTTTCTCAGACATTGATGGGTATTTTATTGATGAAATACCCATGAAATCAGATTATATCGACTTTGACAGGAATAAATAATTTCATTGATATCGCAAAAAAAAAATGTCTATCGCTTTATTGAAAAACCCGCTCTTAACATTAAGGCCACTGACTCACTGAATTTCGGTAGTAAATTTTAATAATTTGAATTATATATCTTTCCATTATGAAATGGCAAGCCTTATTGTTGTCCTTTTGTAGCGTAGCGTTATATGTATATATTTACATATTACATACAAAAAATATAAAAAAAAATTAAAATTTAAGAACAATTGTATATACATACATATTCATTTGAAACCGAGCTCTATTGCAGTTCTGAAAAGAATTTCACAATGCTGAATTGAATAGCAGCGAACTGTTACGAACAAAACCACCAAGCAAGCCACCCGAGCGAGAGCTGCGCGGCCTCTTTGGGTGACAAAAGAGTACGTGTGTGAACTAGCATTTTTTGTTACCAATATTAGCGACCAAACTGTTCCAAACATACTACTTGAGCAAAAAATAGTAAGACTTTGTACTTAATATTAAAATTTTATTCCTCAAAACTTATGTCGTCACCCTCAAAGTAATCCTCCTTGGCACCAATATACTTGTGCCAACGTTGTTATGGTCATTTTCCGAGAATATCCTTAAATGCGCGTTGTGATTAACGTTTAAAGTCTTCAATGGACTCAAAGCGGTTTGTCCGGAGCGGTCGTTTGAGTTTGCTGAATAGCCAAAAGTCACACGGTCCCAAATGACGCTTAATACGAATCCTTGCTGACAGTTTGGCCGGTCGAAAAGAATTCGGAGTGTACTACACCTGGATAGTCGAAGAAAACAGTAAATAACCTGGGGTTTAAACTAGCTTTGAGTGTTTTTTCGGCTTCCGCGCATTTTTGCCTCTATATTTGGCCTGGTCGTAGACATACATTCAAGACTCATCCCCAGTAATAACATATTTCTTGACATTCTGATTAAAGTGACGCTGCTTTCGAAAATATAAAGGGAATTTAGAATCAGTAGCGTTCTGACAATTCTTAGACTCAAATGATCTTTCAGAGTGGTTTTTGATCCCTCCGATATTCCAACGATGCTCGTAAGATCTCTGACTGTTAATCGCCCATCCTCAAGCACCATTTCCTTTACTTTATTGACGTGTTGATCAAAGATGAAATGATATGGAACTCTTTCTTTCGCTTTGCAGCTGCCAGTGGACTCTGATTTTTTCAAAACTCTCTCTTGCTAGAATCAAAGCCAGAGAAATACTTTAAGGTGTAAAACGAAGGAGGATTGAAATCCAATTAATTTTATATATACATATACTATATAGTATAACTCAAACACTAACAGTTACATAAGATTTATTAGAAAACCGAAAATTAGGGTGATATCGGGTCGTTATTATCTTATCTATTTTCTCTATACCACATATTATTAACATGCCACACACGAAAAAACAATCAGGAGTAAAGTCAATCAGATGTTCGAATATCCTGATATTAATTATATCAAAGACAGCGGAATATCTTAAGGTGTAAAACGTCAAACAGATTATCGGAATCAGGTGAACTGAAAGACATATTCGGCATAAGGTTTGTTAGAAAAACTAAAATTAATATACATATGTAATCTATGGAATTTGGAATAATACTGACCCGATTTTATCTATTAATCATTTTTATGCAACATACTAGAAGAATATTCTCTGAAATTTATTAAGGCACTTCACATACAATTTCCAATCACATGGAGTCAGCCGAATGTTCGAAAATAATGATATTAGTCATAAGAGGGTTTGATAAAGTTTTCGACCAATTTTATGTATTATAGGCATACTTTAAAAATATTGTTAATGCAAAATTTCATCGCGTTATATTAATTACTTCTGGATTTGTGTACTGAAAATTAAATTTAAAATTGTGTTATATGGGAAGTAGGCGTGGTTGAAGTGCGATTTCGTAATAGGGGATTCTCTTGCTCTTGCAAGATTGCAGATTGTAAAAATCTTATACAGAAATATATAAGCCACGAGAGCACCCATTGCAGAATCTACTTATATATGAACTGCTGATTCGACCAATTTAAAATTTCCCTTCCTGTTTAGCAACATGTGAAGAATTCTGCGTACCAAATTCAGTCGAAATCGGTCGGTCGGGTCTCGAGATAAGTGATTTCACCAAAAAGTTGGTGGTGCCCCACACATCGTCCAATTTTCACACCGGCTCTCATAAAGCTTTCTCAAAACATCTCGGAGGTAAAATTTAATATCTCTGGCGTAATTAGTTATTGATTTATTGCGTTTTTAGTAGTTTTGAACAGTGCCAATATATGGGAAGCCGGGTCATGTTCCGATTTCATTCATTTTTACATTGTCGATTTGAGTTAATATTTGCGCTGAGCAAATTTGGTGGTTATAGTTTTAGTAGTTTAGGAGAAATGTATATTGAACTTATTATATGCGGGGTTACCCTTACTGTTTTCAAACATTTTTGCCCACAGATGCCCCTTGCTACAGTGATGCCCTGTACCAAATTAGACTTTTATATCTTAATTTAGTGTTTAGTTATGGCACTTTATAGGTTTTCGGTTAATGCCCTGCCCATTTACGAACTCATAACTTTTTATACTAAGAAACCCCCCAAACCAAGTTTCATTAAGAGATCTCTATTTTTACGCAAGTTATCGCTCTCTCATGCCGTTTAGAGATAAAATTTAATCTGTCTGGCGTATTTAATGATTGATTTATCGACAACGCCTATCTATGAACTCGTCGTCCTCTTATTGCCAAGGACCACGGGTACGAATTTTCCTTACGATATCTCAATTTTTACACAATCTCATCTAGGTCAACTAGATCTGTAGCAACATGTTGCAAGTGTATAAAAAACAAGTTTTATCAAAAAAAAAAAGAGGGCTACCTTAAGCGTGCGATTCTGGACTATGATACAGTCTCAAGTCTCTAAATTTGAGATTTTAAGTTCGAGGCAATTTTTGAGACTTGAGACGATTATGCTATTCTGTAAGTTACAGTCACAAAATCTATTACATTATACAGAGATGTTTTTAGACTTAAATGAAATTAAATATGCATGTCCATAACAAATATTACATTTTCTATAAAATAGTCAAAAACATAATTATCATAAAAAAACAAAAAAATACGTCGACTTTGTTTCATAATATTTACGAAATTTATGTAAAATTTATTTGTTTTTAATCTTTTTATGTTTGAGTGCTTACAAAATATAAAAAAATGACAATCGATTAATATCTATGATGATCTCTATACAGTATATTCAAATGGCAGACAAGAGTGCTTTTTAGTTTTGGACCTGCTAACTATCAGGTCTCAAATTTGAGGCAATGTTTTGAGACTAACGCTAGAGACTGTTTATTGAATAGTAGCTAGTCACAAATTGAGACTTTGCCTCAAAATGTCTCAAATAGAGACATGAATCCCGATATTAAAATGAGAAAATTTCTCAGCCTATCGACATATTGACACTTCTTTAATGTTGTTCGACGTCTTCCATAGAAAATTGGTAAGTTACTAATATTTGGATGCACTCGAGCCTTATTAGCGTGATCTTTTACTAATGTAGAATAACTAAATTGATACTGAATCGAGCACACAAATAGTTTTTAATTATTATTTATGACATTTAAGTCAAGTAAAGGCAGCAGAATTCGATCTGATCCCGAGTGTTTACTGGGGTTTTTGTAAAAACATAATTTTGAACACTGTTTCTATCAAAAATTGCATTAAATGCATAAAAATTACACAATTTGCATTTAATATAGACTGTCTGCGTTCTTGTTAAGTAACTTTCAATGTAAGGTATGTATGTATGGA
The DNA here is from genome assembly GCF_001853355.1 of Bactrocera latifrons. Lineage (NCBI taxonomy): Eukaryota > Metazoa > Arthropoda > Insecta > Diptera > Tephritidae > Bactrocera > Bactrocera latifrons. The sequence continues at coordinate 2,227,581 of NW_017535519.1, read as the reverse complement.
AATATACATACGTATATTAAAATATAAACACACGTATGTATATAAATATATATAATATATGTAGCTATACAATCGTGCATTCATGTGAGTGTGTCATCTAACTTCCGGCATTTTGCGTGCATTCAAACAAAGTCGATTTCAACATTACAACAACAAGTATAACGCAAACATGATTACAATTGTGGCAGTTGCTTACGCTTCGCCACAAAATTTGAAATTTCCCCCAAAACGGGTTTGTAATGTTAAGTTGCTATTGTTGTTGCTGCTGTTATTAATTTGCTTGAGTTCGTCTTAACGATTGACAGACTGACTGAGCGACTCAGCGACTGCTTGGAATGACAGCATGACTGAGCTGGCTGAGTGCGTCGTATGTATGTATTTGCTTCATTCTACTCAGCGCACGTTTTCCATATTTATGCACTATTGCTTACAATTTTATCAAACAATTTCTTTAAATTTTTTTCTTGCTTTAATTACTCACATTCGAGCGGCTTTGTTACAAAAGTTTTACGAAACTTTTTTCTTTATTGCTAAGTTTGCTCAGCAATGGGGTTTAGTGATTTACTGGTCAGGTTTATACGTATGGTATGCATATATACTTACATATATGTACATATGAATATGAAAAGTAAACCACTTTAAGAAAGCGTTTCTTTTACAATTAATTACAACGTTCTACTAAGATCCCACATTATTATTCTTCTTCTTTGCTGGCGTAGAAACCGCTTAGTTAGCAGCAGTGCGCCAGTCGTTTCTTCTTTTAGATTCGTGGCGCCAATTGGAGATTCCAAGCGAGGCCAAGTCCTTCTCCCCCTGACTGTCAACAATGACGTTTGTGCTGAGTCCCGAGTGCGGCGACTGTTTGTTTGATCACAGAAGATATTTCGTCTTGCCCTCGTTCAGCACTAGATCCATTTGCTACGCTGCCTTATCCATTCTGGAGAAAGCAGAACTAACGGCGCGGGTGATCAATGATGTCAATATCATCAGCGTACGTTAGCAGCTGTAAACTTCTTTAGAAGATGGTACATTCTCTGTTTAGTTCTGCAGCTCGAATTGTTTTCTCCAGAAGTTACTCGAAAGAGAGTCGCCTTGTCTGAAACCTCGTTTGGTATCGAATAGCTCTTAGAAGTCCCTCCCGATCCGATCCTTCTTCAGGCGGGCAATTGCTTCATGGTCCGGCAATGGAACGTCAGCCCTATTGTAATCGATTGGGTAATCGGATTCGCCTTCTTCTAGCGTTATGCTTTCAGCAGGCTGGAGAAGTGTTCCCTCCATAATTTTAATATGCTCTGGGCATCGGTTACTAAAACCCCTCTGGGGCTCTTCGTACTCACGCATTTCGGCCTCTTTCTTTTTTTGTCAGCAATTGCGTCTCGCTTCCCATCCCGCATGTGTTGTGGGCGATTGCAACTTTGCGAAGTATGCAGTCAGTTTTCTCTGCGCTGCGAAACGGCACTCCTCATCGTACCAGCTAACCTTTTGCATTTTCAGAAAACCAATGATCCTCTCTCAGCTGTACGTAAGGAGTTTGAAATGTTGTCCCACAGTTCCCTTATACCGAGTTGTTGACGAGTGCTTTCACAGAGCAGGAGTGCAAGCTGAGTAGAAAATCGTTCGGCTGGCTGTTGTAATTGCAGCTTCTCGATGTCGAACTTTCCTTGTGTTTGTTGACATGGGTTTGTGCTGCAACAAGATATTGGTCCAAGTCGATGTTAGGACCTCGGAGCGTACGCACGTCTAAAACACTGGAGGCGTATCTTCCGGCTATCACAAGATGATCGATCTGGTTGGTGGTTTTTCGATCCGGAGACAGCCAGGTAGCATGATGAATTTCCCCATGTTGAAATTTAGTACTATCTACGATAACCATATTTCGGGCCCCGGCAGATATTATCAGTCTCAACCAATTTGGGAATGTTTCCTCGTGGAGGCTAAATTTACCAACTTCTGTGCCAAAAATATCTTCCTTATCCACCCTGGCGCCAAACACGATTTTGACATCCAGCTGCATGCACTCAAATCGTAATCCCTAATTCATTTGCCAAGGTCGTCATCAAAAGGCGGATCTCTGCCAACATTTGATTGTGACGCGTAGTCAGGTAGTGGATGGTGTGATTGCCACTCGCTCAAATAGAAATTCACGGAATTCGTGCTTATGTGCTCGTGGCCTTAAATGGCATCACTCAGTTGAGCGTGTAGATTTGTTTTTCATTGGAAATACTATAGTAAATAACATAATTGAGAAAGTCTCATGTCATCTCTTAGAATGCTAAAACGCCATGCGCTCTGCTCGGGATTTTATTATATGTATGTATACTTTATTTTGCACAATTTCTAATGTTTGAGAAATTATATATACTGGTGAAACTATACGTAGCTTGCTTTAAATATATCAGAGTTAGAGAATAAAAGCAAATTTTAATCATCGAAAATCATTTAATGATTTTTCAAAATATTCTTCTTTAAGATCTCTTTGATTGAGGTATCTCCAAAACACTTCAGGTGTCGAAAAACGTTGAACTCTTAGATTATATTTTACGTACGGTAATAAAAAGAAGGCATTCGGTACTAAGTCAAAACTATACAGCGGATTACTCATCAAATTGATCAGTGCCCAAATGTGCCGTTGTTTCAGTCGATATATGTACATATGAAAGCTTGCGTTGCATGGTGTCTTCGAGCACTCAGAATTTAATGTTCTGCACAGTTGCATGGTTGCGAAAAACATAAAAAAACTCTTTCACCTGACGAGATACATTAAAAAAAATTTTTCAAGAACTATTGTCTAAGGCAATAATACAATATTCGTAGAAGTTGTTTAGATCGAACGACTATGGCATATGGCTGCTATACAAACTGAACAATCGGTATCAGGTTCTGGTAAGACATTTTTTGTTTCACTAGGGTATTATAGCTTCGAAGTTTTTGGTTTTTTCTTTAATGCATTATTTGCAACCCTGGTTATAAGTTACTTGTTATAACTGCAACAACAAAAATTTCTAATTTTCAATATAAATAAACGACGGGGAACATACATGAAATAGTGCTCTGAGTTCCTTTAAAATAACTCATACACAAGCGCTGACACACTCGAACGCTGAGCATACATGAGTACATAAATACATATGTGCATGCATAAATATGTTAACAGTTGTAGCAGCTAGCCGTCATGACTTTCCTGGTTTCGGTGTCCTCAAATCCTGCGATATTAAACATTCATGTGATACACACACACATACAAGTATATGGTCCTTGCTAATTCGCAGAAGCCCGGTTTGACTAGGCATTTTCCCATAGCGTTGGTGATTTCTTTTTATTATGCCATTTCTGGTTTGCTGCGTTTCCACCATAAGTTTGCTACTTAGCCGCAATGCCGTAGTTGTTGGCTGCTAAAAGAAAAAAACACACAAATATGTTAGTAAATAAAAAGCAACAACACCAATTTATTACACCGACACTGAGCAGAGTGGCTGCGGTGTGAAGCGAGCACGAAATGAGCGCAACTAGCGCGCCATTGACCACATACCTACTTACCAGGTCGTTTGCTAAGTAAGCGTGTTAAATACAGCTAAACTAGGGCGTCAAATGAAACTGTTGGCCTACCTGCCTGCCACAGTAGCCGACCCTGTGCGCAACGGTGCACTTTACCCACAAATCGGGAGGTCTGTGGGCCACACGGCTTTATATGTTTGTTTTTTGCGCCAGCACCCATAAACGCCAGCACAAACTCACAGCCGCTCTGTGGCTTCCAGGTCTTGCAGACACACAAGCATGAAGCTACCCAGTGGGCCTATGTGTCTAAGTGTGTGTGTGTGCATAAGTACGCTTGCCATTTGTTTAACTCTATGGCTTTCTTTCACTTCACTTTCGTTGATTTTTCGGTATTTAATAATTTCACTTTGCGCTCGTTGGCACTCACGCCGCACCTTCCGCTTCTATGTTAATACATATGTACTTCCGCTATGCTGGTATGCATGAACATATGTGAAAGCTTGCTGCCGTCACTGCGACTGTTGCTGGGCGATTTGCTAAAGCAGCGACGAAAGGTTTCAGTGTTTATTTATTTTTAAAGCATTTCATGTCCAATCGGGTTTCTGTACTCTTACACATTTTCCGCTAATTTTTTATCGGATTGGCGGAATTATTGTACATTTTATATACACAATAGGTTGATACTTGCACCAGGCTGGAGCTTTAATGTAGAAAAACAAGAAAAAATTTGAACTTCAGTTACAACGAAGCTAGCATCCCCTTTCGCAAACAGAAAAATTTCCAAACAAGAATTTATTTTGATCATTCAGTTTGCAGAGCGTCTACATACTATATATAGTAATCCGATCTGAACAATCCCTTCAGAAATTTCAGCTATATATATGATAACGGCGGTTTCGGGAGTCCAGCAGTTTTTTGGGAGAGAAAAGGACCGGTGCAAAATTTCAGATCGACTTCTCAAAAACTGATGGTCTAGTTCGTCTATATACAGACGGGCAGACTCAGCTCATCATGCTGAGTATTTGTATACACACTTATGTAAATATTTTAAATGGTATTTGACGATTTTTTCTGGGTGTTAAACTTTACTGTTTTTTATATTTTTGCAACCAGTTGCTGCAGGGTATTGTAGTTTTGTTCACCTAACGGTTGTACGTATCACTTAAGGGGCTACTCTAGTCTAGAAAAAAAACGCAAAAAATTTTTTTACTGTCCATTTTTTTATGGTGTGTTTATTTATATCTTAGGAATACAAAAAAAAATTTTACAAAAAAATTTTAAGAATTAAAATAAATAAAGGGGGGAGCAGACAGGTGAAAAAAATGGCGCATCCTGGTGACATTGATCCTGACTCTCTCGGTGATGTGAAAAAAAACAATCAAAAGAAAATCTTAATCAGTAAGGATGCTGTTATAGTCCCTACCTCAGGGAACACGAAAATTTTTATTGTTTGAAAAATGGCAACTGCCTGAAAATAAAAATAATTTTTTACATTTTTTTTTAAATTCCTGAATTTTTTTAAAATATTAAAAACAAAAATTTTGACACGATGCTGGTAGGAACGATAAAGGATTATATAAAGAAGGTTCACACAAAATTTCAAGTAAATCGGTAAATCTCAAATTCTGAGATAATGCCGGTAATGTATGGAAAAAAGTAGTTTCGAGAAAAACGCGTTTAAAAAGTGAGTCAAATTTCAGGCAATCTAAGTCATTTATTAGTGCGCTAGCTACTGCGTCACTAAAGTAACTGTAGCTTTTAAAATAATTTTAATTTTTAAAAATCCTTTGGAGGATATGTTCTTAAGGGTCTAAACTTTAAATATATGAAAAAAACGATTTTTTCAAAATTCTAGAGTAGAATACCCCCTTAAAAATGATGACGATGGATGACGAGAAAAGTTGAATTCCTGGTGTTATGTCTGTCTGTCTGTGCCTGTGAAAATGAATGAAGTCGGACAACAAACACGCCCACTTCCCATTTAGCACAAATTTAAATTCCACTTCATTTGTTCAGTTTCCTGTACACAAATCAAGAAGCAGTTAACATAACGGGATAAAACTTTACAAGAATAATGTCCTCAGTGTGGTGGCACACCTTATCACCAAAAATTTTTGAAATCCATTGAAAACTGTTCAAGCTCGTAGGTACCGAATATTTAAACCCAAGTTCACCCAAGTGAGCAAAGTTCTCTGTGCGCCATTCACTTGAGAGTGTCCAGAATAATTTTTATATATGGCTCAGGCAGCTCACGACTTCCGGTCTTAGATCAAGTATCCCCAGGGTAGCCGGAGTACATCCGTTTGAAGGCGAGCTAAAATGAGAAGGCGAAACATTCCCTCTATTGGTTGTGTGCTGGGTTTGGTACCCGCCACAAAAAAGCGCCCCAATGAAAAGTTGAAAGCAACCTCGGATGAAAGATCCCCCTTTTGATGATGACCTTGACAAAGCATTAATTATTACGATTTAAAGGCATGCATATGGAGTGTCCGTTCCCTTGTTTGATTGGAAAATTTCGTACATCTTGGAACCAGCGTTAACACTAACAACAATGTCAGCCTCGAAACCGGCTACGCTGGCTAAGCCATGTCGTCCGAATGGTTGAAAACACTCCAGCTCTGAGAGTACTGTTACTCGGTTATAACCGATGTTATATAAAAAAGAGGATTAGTCGAAGGGTTAAAACTGACAAAAATCATTCAGTCATATTAACAAAAAAAAAGTTTGCAAAAGAGCAGTTTTGTGTATAAAAAACGACAGTATTCGACGCCCGATGTCATGCGGAAAAAACCAACCAACAAATAAGGATACAGCGGTTCGTATTGACTTAAGAGCAAATTGGTCAATGGATTAGTGACAGACCGTCATTTTCTCTGATGAGTCCCAGTTTACTAACTCCGGATCAGATGATATTCACCAAGTATCGTAAAGGTCAAAATACTGGTTCAGCAGAGAATGCGCACGAACCATACTACTCTATTCTGTCAGCAAGATGGTCTGGGTATTTTACTTATAATGGAGTAAAAGATGTTAATTTAACTGAAGGAAGAGTCAATGAAGCCAATTTGATATCCTGAGTTGAAGGAATATATCAACACCAAACAGACTTCATCTTTCACCCTGATTCTGGGCCAACATCGTAAGTAGATTTTTATACTCTCGCAACAAAGTTGCTAAAGAGAGTATTAAAGTTTTGTTCACATAACGGTTGTTTGTAAGTCCTAAAACTAAAAGAGTCAGATATAGGGTTATATATACCAAAGTGATCATGGTGACGAGTAGAGTTGAAATCCAAATGTCTATCTGTCCGTCCGTCCGTCCGTCCGTCTGTCCGTCCGTCCGTGCAAGCTGTAACTTGAGTAAAAATTCAGATATCATGATGAAACTTGGTACACGTATTTCTTGGCTCCATAAGAAGGTTAAGTTCGAAGATGGGCAAAATCGGCCCCCTGCCACGCCCACAAAATGGCTTAAACCGAAAACCTATAAAGTATCATAACTAAGCCGCAAATAAAGATATTAAAGTGAAATTTGGCACAAAGGAACGCATTAGGGAGGGRAAACTACTATAGCTATGTCAACCAAACTGTATAGAGTCGTTTCTTTTAGGCATTTCCATGTACAGTTCAAAAATGGAAGAAATCGGATAATAACCACGCCCACCTCCCATACAAAGGTTATGTTGAAAATCACTAAAAGTGCGTTAACCGACTAACAAAAAACGTCAGAAACACTAAATTTTACGGAAGAAATGTCAGAGGAAGCTGCATCCAGGCTTTTTTTAAAAATTTAAAATGGGCGAGGCGTCGCCCACTTATGGAWCAAAAACCATATCTCAGGAAGTGCTCGACGGATTTCAATGAAATTCGGTATATAATATGTTCTTAATACCCTGATGACATGTACCAAATATGGGTGAAATCGGTTCACAACTACGCCTGAAATCTCGATTATCACTTCCTTCCTTGTTTTAGTTCCTGTTATTAATCTCATTAAAAAGGAATATAGTATTTGATGTAGCTTAGGATTTCCATCGAAAAATCATTTTCAGCGATTAGGGTGATTTCTTGCTGAATGGCATCGTCAATAAGCAAAATATGCGTTACTGGTCAGACAGGAATCCATACGTACTCCATGAGTCACCATTCCGTCCCGAAAAATTTAACATTTATAAATACTCTGTAGCAGCATGTTGCAAGAGTTTAACAAACAATCATTGTGTTATTACTATTTCAATATCAGGACAAACATTTTCGCGCGACGTGTTTCTGTGAGCGAGAAAGATGTAGTCATGAGTAGAAGTTCACGCAACTGAAGAAAGTTCTCCGATTACCATTCGCTTGGGTCAGAAATGATTCTTTTATATATGGCTCAAGCAGCTCACGACTTCCGGTCTTAGACCAAGTATTCTCTGGGTAGCCAATAAACATCCGTTTGAAAGCGAGCTAAAGTTAGAAAGCGAACCATCCTTCCCCACGTTGAAAACACCCCCAATGAAAAGGATAACCCGGCATTATCGCGCAAGCGGTGTCTGCGATAGTAAAGAAGTTTCTGTGAGTGAAGCAAGCCGAAAATGAAGCGTTCTTTCGAGCAGGCTTACCCACATTTTCGCTTTAGCAAGAAGTGGTGTGTTTCGGTGGTACCATGCCTTTTTGGAGGGCCGGGAAGAGGTCGCTGAGGGCACACCGAAAATGTGACTCGTGTGAGCAAAGTTTTGAACTCAGACCGTCGACTAAGTATTCGTTTAATTGCCCAGATGTTAAACTTATCATAATCTGTGGTTCATGACATTGTGACGCAGCACTTTAACATTGAAAGTTGCTCCACGACAACGCCCCGCCTCATCCCGGCTTTCTTGTGAACAGATACCTAACAAAGGCCGGCATCAACGACGCTTCCGCAGTAGCCCTACAGCCTAGATTTGGCTCCCCGGACTCTTTTTGTTTCCTTGCCTGAAAAGGCCGAAGAAAGGCAAACATTTTGGTACGACAGAGGGGATTCAAGAAGTATGCACCTCTTTCTGAAGTACTACTTGAAATAATCGTATAAATTTCAAGTCCGTTATGAACAAGTTTTAGGTCGCATCGCGTAAACACCGCTTATGCGAAAGAAAGCCGAGTTAACAACACCGCGCCAATTTGTTCCTTCTTTCATCAATTGGGCGCCAATTCGAGATACTAAGTGCAGGCATATCCTTATGTACCTGGTCTCTCCAACGGAGTGGAGATCTTACTCTTCTCCTGCTTCCCGCGGCGGATACTGGGTCGATTACTTTCAGAGCTGAAGTGTTTTCATCCAAACGGCATACATGACCTAGCCAGCGTAGACGCTGACTCTTAATTCGCTGAACTATGTCACTATAGTTCCATCGAATGCGATATTCGCCGTTGCCAAAGGCTTATAAAGCTTCCCCAGAACCTTTCTGGGACGGGAATTATAAGTGACTTATAAGTTTGGTGTTTGTTCATCGAGAGAAGACTTCACTTCTCAATTGCCTACTAAATCTGAAACACCTGTTGTCAAGAGTTATTTTGCGTTGGATTTCGAGGTTAACGTTGTTGCTGGTGTTAATGCAGACTCCATCTACGACTTTTTTACTGTCAACAGTGGCGTGCAAGCCAAGTCGCGAGTGCGACGACTGCTTGTTTTATGACAAGAGGTATTTCGTTATGCCCTCGTTCCCTACCAGACCTATTTGCTTTGCTTCGTTATCCAGTCTGGAGAAAGCAGAATTAACGGCGCGGATGTTGAGAACAATGATATCAATATCAACGCATTAAAAATTAGGCGATTTTCGTTAATTTTTCTGGAGAAAGCAATAAAGTATATTTTTAGCTATATTTTAAGATTTTTCTTTTACAAAAATGTTGAAAAAYAACGTAGTTATGAGCTGTCTTCAGAGGTACCAAAAAAAACGTTCCATGGATATTTTTTATACCATAGCCTACGATTTTTGAAAAATATCAAAAATGAACAAAATGGCGTAATTCAAAAAAAATTGTATTATTATTATTGTCAGTTTATTTAGTAAGTAAATTACAAAAATAAACTTAGTTTATTTAATTAATTTAAAAAATTTATTTAAAAAAACGACGTTTTTACGCTAGCTTTTTTTAATGCCAAATTGACAGTCGATCGGTTAATTTCTCCTTCAGTTATGATGTCAGCAATTTTGAAATTTGTCGTTTCGAGAAAAATGCGTTTGATGTTTCACATATATAGTATATGTATGTTTGCACTTTAGAACGCTGCCATCCAAAAACTCTTTAAGATATCACCTTGCCGATTTCAGAGGATATTTTTGGAAACATAAACAATCGAAAAAAAATGTGTTTGAAAGTGTCACACTGGTATAGCCCTTTAAGAAAACAGGCAGTGGAGTTATCTCTGAAAATAAAAAGTGAGATATTGAATGAACCGACTACTAAAAGCCTGTCTATAAGGAAATTGGCAGAAAAATATAGAATTTCAAAATCAACAATCGCTAATTTTTAAAATAGAAAACATATTATAAAATAATTAAAAAACAACGCTTATGGGGAACGCAAAAAGAACACACACAACTGATTTTGATAAAATAAATGAGGGAGTAAAATCGTTTTTTGAATAATGCTAATACTCTTGATGCTCTGATGGGGCGAAAGTGGATGTCAATACGTTAGTAGCTGTTAGAATACCTGCAGTATATATTATGTAAAGAGTTGGGCCTAGCACCCAGCCCTTATTACTCGTTCTTCTGATATGAAGTCTGCGACTTTAAATCTAATTTTCCTGTTTCTTAAATATGACTCCAAAGTTTTATGCAATTCGTAAGGTAAAACGTTTTTGATTTTCCATAAAAGGCCTTCATGCCAGACATTACACTGTGGAATATTTTTGGGACTATTATCTGGGGGGTGAGAAATTCCAAGTGAGGGTGATGGTACTAGGTCAGTATAGTAAAACCCTCAAAGGGTTTGGCGTTCGTATGTGTCAGTTTTTTTTTTATGACCTTATGACCGTATGACCCCTTTTTTCCTTTTCTTGATGTTTTTTCGCTTAGTTGTAACAGTTTGGCAAAAACCAACTGACCTAGTACCATCACCCTGACTTAGAATTTCTCAAACCCCAGATTAGCTGTTGTACGGTGTTATCGAACGCCTGAGCTACATCTAGAAAAATAGCTGAACTCTGTGCTCAAAAGCTTTCCTGATTTCGTTCATAATTCTGTTTACTTGCTCTACAGTGCCATGTTTAGCACGAAAACCGAATTGGGGCGGTGGTATTATATTGTTTTCGTGGAGGAAGGGAGTCATCCTTGATAGTAACACTTTTACAAATATTTTAGAAATATAGATGGCTGTGTTAGATCTTTACCAGATTTAGCCATCATGATGATCTGCACCTTTCTCCACGAAATTGGGTGGTATCCGAAACCAAGAACTGCATTAAAGAGCAAGGAGAGCAATTGTATCACAATATTTGGTAACTCAATTATCATTTTTGGAGTAATATGTGACCAGGTCTACGAAAAGGGAGCTAACGTGCGAAAACTACTTTTCTGGGAAACAGCTGTTAAAAGTCTCATCTTCCATCCGAATCAACTAAAAAGTGAAAATTGATTTTTTGGATTTTTTGACATCTAATCCCCCTTTCCGTAGACCAGGTCACATACATATATGCATATCTTAAAATGTGTTAATTTTTATGTTTTCTTTTTTTTATTATTTATTGAATTCAATGTACGTTTTTTCTCCAGTTTTTAAAATAAAGTCAATAAAATTAGAAAAAAAAATCACATCAGGTGTCCTACTTAGACAGGTTCTACTGTATATAGCTAAACACATAAGGGCATAAACATAGGTATGCATATGTAATCATGCATATGAAAGTTAGTATGTGGAAAGCAAATCGCAAACGGGCCGCAACAACAAAGAGAGGCTGCATCTACTTGAATATATTAGCAATTACGACTAAAGAACAAATTATAATCCGAGCGCGTAAAGCAATAATAATATTTAGCATGCAAATAACAACAACAAACGACCATTAATTATACATATATTATACATTACTACTATGAAGATCTCTGTACAAATTCATATACATATTATGTAAATATGTCAATGAATATAGTTTATTTAGAGGCAAACACAACTACAAAGCCAATGCACAAACAACAAAACAATGCTAAAAATCGAACTAATTACAAGTAGACGTGGCAAAAAAACAGCGAATGACAGCAACTGCTTCAACAAATGGTCGGCCGAGCAGTGACGAAAATCACTTGCCGGACGAAGTTAAGGTGGAGCACGAACGATAAATATAACAAGGGTAGCTACGGTGGCTAACCACAAACCAGACGGTGGTAAAGCCATTATTTCCATATATGTATGTATGTATGTACATATACACGTGGCAATCAGACCTATAGTATATACATAAGTACTACGTACATATTTATTCGGAAAGAGAAATCAAATTATACTCCTCATAAATACTTATGCATATCAAATTTAGAAAATGAGGTTTTTTAAGAAATTAAAATGTAGAATATTTAAAATCATTAGAAACTCAATTTTAATTTCTTCCGCGTCAAAGAGAAGATGTAATTACTATCGCTTGGTATTAAAAAGCCTATTACTTTTGATCAAAAACACCATTTATTCAACGCAGATATCGGAGAGATTATCCTTGGCTCATACGTAACTTATCTGTTACGTTTCGGGATTTGGCGATTAATGTTTTAATTTTTCAGAATTTTTTAACATACGAGCGCTATTTGCGTTGTTTATAGTAACTTAAAATATTCATCTTGACAAAAATGGAATGGAGTTCCATCGCGAACATATTCGCGCGATTATTTTTTACAACTTTCGCGCGGATTTTCTCAGCAGCAGTACATCAATGAACTTAATTCTATTTTGGGCGATGAAGCTCCATCAAGAACCAGTGTTTATTGATGGTATGGTGAATCCAGTAGAGTCGTAGATCACGTCAAGACGAATTTCTTGAGACCTTTCAAAATCAGTTGTTGTTCCAGAAACTATCCATGCTGTCCGCAAAGTGATATTGCAAGATCGTCATGCAACTATGTAGTGGCATTAATGGAACTAGCATCCTTAAATATCGCATGAAGATTTAATTGTAGAACAAATTTTTCTCGTTGGATTGCACACAATTCGTCAGTCGCCCAAAACAGCCTCGTACCGATTGGTCGAAAGAAATGTTAGAAGGATATGATAACGGTGTTTCGAAACACGTCCGTAAAAACGTGACAGGAGATGAATCGTGAATCTTCTTAGATTATTTTTAATACAAATTGCTTATTATAAATTTTTATACCATTATAACATGTTATTACAGAGTATAAGAGTTTTTTCACTTAACGGTTGTACGTATCTCCTAACACTAAGCGAGATAGACATGGGGTTATATATATAAGTTTAACAAAATTAACAGGATAAAGAGAGGAGTTGAAACCCGGGAGACTGTTTGCCTGATCGAAGTTGGGAGGATGGAGTCATGTATAGAAGTTCACGCAATTGAGGAAAGTTCTCTGATCGACATTCACTTGGGTGTGTCCTGAAAAGATTCTTTTGTATATAGCTCAAGCAGCTCACGACTTCCGGTCTTAGACCAAGTATCCTCTGAGTAGCAAAGGACATCCGTTTGAAAGCGAGCTAAAAAGAGAAGGCGAAGAATTGTTTGGGACTCTCCACGTAAAAACGCCTCCAATGAAAAATAAACAACAGCCACGGAGGAGAAACCCACTTTTCTTGACGACCATGGCAAACGCAATAAGAATAACGATTTAATGGCATGCACCTGGAATGTTCGGTTCCTTAATTGGGAAGGTATCACTAGCCAGCTGATTGAAGTTCGGTGTGGGTTTTGTGGTGGGAGAGGACTCCGTCGTCTGGTACTCTCATTCACCACGGTGGATGAACGTATACGCACAATCCACATAAATGCGAAGTTCTTCAACATAACGCTGATTTGCGAAGGACGCTGTTTGGAAGCTAGATGCTATAGTAATCCATTCTGAATAATTTTTATGGAGATTATATTGTTACCTTAAGCAGTAATCCATGCCAAATTTCGTGAAGATATCACGTCAAATGCGAAAGTTTTCTATACAGGCCTTTAATTCCTATCGTTCGGTTTTTATGGCAGCTATACGCTATAGTAATCCGATCTGAACAATTTCTTCGGAGATTACATTGTTGTCTTAGAGAATAATCTATACCAAATTTCGTGAATATATCTTGTCAAATGTGAAAGTTTTCCATACAAGAACTTGATTCCGACTGTTCAGTTTGTATGGCAGCTATATGTTATAGTGGTCCAATATCGGCAATTCCGACAAATGAGCAGCTTCTTGAAGAGAAAATGACGTTTGCAAAATTTCAAAACGAAGAAAACTGAGGGACTAGTTCGTATATATACAGACGGACATGGCTAAATCGACTCAGCTCGACATACTGAACATCTATATATATACTTTATAGGGTCTCCGACCCTCACTTCTGGGTGTTACAAACTTCGTCACAAACTTAATACACCCTGTTCAGGCTATAAAAAGAGCGAGGCGAAATGCGTATTAAGAGCTTGAAAGCTGGCCGACAGGAATGATGCTTGAAAATTCTACAAAAAATGCTGGACTAACAGAAGGTTGTAGAACACTTGGGACACACCACCTCTTCGTCGATTTTAAAGTTGCTTTTGACAGCAAGAAAAGGAACTGGTGCGGCTCGGATCGGAAAGTACCTCTCTGAGCCGTTCGATACTAAACCAGGTTTCAGACAAAGTGACTCCCTATCGTTCAACTTCATCAATCTTCTCTTGGAGAAAATAGTTCGAGTTACAGAATTAAATAGAGATGCTACCATCTTCCATAGGAGTGTATAGCTGCTGGCTTACGCCATTGATATTGATATCATTGGCCTCAACAACTGCGCCGTGGTGCAGAGACAACATCTGATGAGTCGGCGATATAAGTTTTCCAGAGAAAGGTTGTGCCAAAGATTTATGGTCCTTTGCACGTTGACAAAACACTCTAGCTCTGAAATTATTCGAGGCAGTACCCACCGAGAGAAGCAGAGGAAGTTCACTCCGTTGTAAAAACCAGGTAGAGAAGGACCTCTCTTGTAGTCACCAATTGGCGACACATTCCGAAAAGAAGAAACGACTGTTGTTAACTCGGCTATAACCCCGTAAGCGATGTTTATGTCAGTAAAGAAGACAAAGATCGCAGTAACACGAACTAAAAATTTTGGAAAAGTGTGCGTGGCCCGGTACCCTTTAAAGGGTTTAATGAACAAATCGCCTAGATCAAAGTGACAATAGCAAATTCGCTTACGACAATTCTTCTCAGAACCATTACCGACAGTGTGAAAATCGATATAACGCTGGTGTTAAAAACTAAACACGCGAAAGCCATTCAATTTTACGTCCGAAATTGTATGCGAAGCACCGCCCAATATTCGGTAAAATCACATAAATCAGGACCTCCGCGACTGATTTCAACCAAATGCGTTAAGCAGCATTCTTAAAATTTTTGTGCTCTTGGCCTGCAACCACGCTTACTTTCCCGTATATTTTCTAGTGTAAAAATCAAGATGCAATTAATGTAACGGGATAAAACTATATATATCGTTTAAATGTAATGATTTTCGTTTTTCTAACAAACGTTTTATTTAATATGTCAATAGTAGATATGTTCCTCAGAAAACCGTGTAAAGAAAGAGGGGTTTCCTATAGCAAAATTGGGTTATATGTTCCATGTCATTTGAAAACCGTGTAAGACGAAATAACGAACTATATTTACTTCGAAAAACCGCGTAAAAAATGTTGAAAACTATAAAATATTAGATATGCAAACAAATTGTATTTTATTGAGCATTAAAACTTAAAATACATAACTCATACAGGTGAAAAATTGGTAGAGCAAGCAAAAAAACAATTAGGGCTCTATTTGCCGATGTTCGACGAGAAATAACCCAAATAGAGAAATATACCAAAAAATGGTCAAAGCTCAATATAGAGCATTCATCAAGGTAGAGCAAGCAAAAAACAAAAGAAATGTGTTAATCCAAAATTAAGAACAGACAAATTTGAATTGAAGTAATGAAAAAATATTTACATAGCAACATAATTATTCGTCGCTACTTGATCATGGATAATATGATACGAAACTCTTTGATTCGAGAGAGCTGTCAAAACTCGCATTTTTTATAACATTTGTCATTGATGCCACTGCTGAAAAATATTAGATTGGGTGTTTAATAAATTATACAAAACACTAAATTAAACACTTTAAAAATGCATACATATATAAATGCTAAAACGCAAAATCATTAATTAATTTACATAAACATTTATTTTGCCAAAATATGTTCGCACAGTTCAATGAAATTTCATTTCACGCTAATTTTGTCAGGTAATTATAGCGGTTTACTTCTGGCATCCCGCCTTTTCTGAAATCAATTGTCAGAAATTCCCTGATCTTCATCGCTGTCAAATAATCAGGGAACGCCTTTGAGAGAAAAAGAGAGCCAATGCTAAAGTTTCGTATCATATTATCCATGACTTGATAATAAGCGCAACTGGACTAAAGTCAGTAAGATCACTGGAGATATTCATGAAATTATACAAGGGTGACTTTCGTCCGGTAATAGAGTTTTTAATTGTCGGACTACTTTCCGAAGGGTCTTGCGCCGTCGACTCTTTTTACAATAAAAACAAAATTTCAATCGTGTAAAAAAAAAAGAGTTGGGTGTACTCAGAAAAAGCTTTCGTAAGCGTGGACCTGATTTCTCTTCCATCACCTTGCCTACACTTAACAATCGCTCTAAAATTCAAAGAACTCACACGACAAACTGGACGTAATTCGCATCTTTCTTTCTGGGGTTTGTTGTGTGTGTGAGGCAAATTAAACACATTCGCCACACATTTCGTCCGGAAGGTACTCTACATTGTATGGGAAAAGAAAAAAGTGTGGCATAGGAGACTGCATTTAAACAGTACCCAGCACATTGCGTCAAAGCAAAGTGAAATCTCCACCTCAATCAGCGAACAAAAGAAAAGCAAACATGCCGTCGGACGGCACCATGAGCATACCGAAAGCCAGAAACAATAAAAAGCAAATATCGTCGGACAGTTTACGCGGCAGACTGTGAGTAGGGCGGCCCGCTAGTAATTCAACCATCCTCTCTAGGTACAATCGAGACGAGAAAGAGCGCACAACGCTAATGAATGTGTAAACGAAAAAGCGCAGCAGCGTCAATATTCATACGCTGGAGCAGGAGGTTGGCCGTAAAACAGAGCCAGCCGCTGGAAAATCATTAGCAGCGTCGGATGAACGAACGAATGCGAATGGTAGCAATTTAAGTTAAAATCAAATTGAAATACACATACATAAGTCATAAAATGTGCGATGCAAACGAAAAAATGCAAGTAATACTGAAAAAACAAAATTCATAAATGCAGTGGCAATAATAAACTATATGGAATGTGGAAACTCACACATACTCCGCATACAATGTATAAGAGTCTATACACATAAATATAAATACATGCATATATATGGATGTATGCATGTGGGCGTAGGAGCACTTGCAACACCATCTATTGTACTCAAATGGCTGCGGTGTAAACGGAAGGATTCAAGTAATGAATATGCAACGTTGAGCCGCGTAAAGGCAGCTCGCCCCTGAGGATGGCTATGGTAGCCCTTATTTGCATACATCCATACATACATATATATGTATGCACTACATATGTATGTACATATTGAACTTCCAAACAAATTTGGATACATACATATATACATACATACATACGCGCTGACAAAAGATAAGTCATATCGCTTAATCCGAAACAACAAGGAGCGGCGAACATTTACGCCTACATCGTACGCCGAGTAGAAAATATCCACTACTTTATTTCAAATAATATTAATCACTGATAATTTGCCTTACCGCTGAGTTTAGACACATTCTTTGTATTTTATGATTCATTAGGCTGCCTGCAGAGTAGCCGATGAAATCCGAGCCGAGCGCTAAGCTAACGAATGCGTGAAATCGGCTTCTAAACTGTGCGTGCACATTTTCATACAAAATCGCACATACACCCCAGAATGGAAGTTGACCGAAGTCTAGCATAAGGCTGATCGATGCTAGATGCGAGAAAACATTTGCATTAAACCTAATTCTGTATTCACGCGGTTTGAAAATAAAAAAAATATTTTTACAGGATTTTATTCAATTTATCTTCTTCCACTTTATTGGCTTACGCTTAACGCTTACGCGGTTACAACAGCGCGCCAGTCGTTCTTCATTTTTGCTGTTTGGCGGCAATTGAAGATTTCGAGTGTAGTCGAGTCTTTATCCACCTGGTCTTTCCAATGTAGTGGAATTCTTCCTCGGATTCCCTCGGCGGGAACTGCGTCGTGACTTTTAGAGTTGGAGTTTTTTGGCCTATTCGGACGGCACGACCTAGCCAGCGTAGCCGCTATCTCTTAATTCGCTGAACTATGTCAATATCGTCGTATATCTCGTAGAGCTCATCGTTCCACCGTTGCTAATGCAAAACCTTTCTTTTAAAAGAAACTCGTAACGTCAACTCATCAGATGTTGTCATCGTCCTCTGCACCATATAGCAGCACAGAATAATTGAGTGACTTAAAGAGCTTGGTCTTTATTCGTCGAGACAGGATTTTACTTCCCAATTGCCTACTCAGTCCAAAGTACTGATATTGTGTTTATTGTGTATACTCGTTCCAAGAAAGACGAAATTTTCTACGACTTCGAAGTTATGACTGTCAGCGTTGACGTGGGAGCCAAGTCGCAAGTGCAACGACTGTTTGTTTGATAACAGGTTGTTTTTTCTTGTCCTCGCCAATTTATCATAGTTAAAATTTTTTATATGTATATTAAATCAATTTCCTTAATATTGATAGCAGTATGCGGTATAAAGTCAACGAGAAAGTTAGGAATATTTTGGGTAGGCAATTATTGACCTGGTTTTATTTAATTCAGACCCAAGGATACATAATTATCAAGACAAAAAAAAAAACATGCTCTTCAAATTTTAATAATATATACTGAAGATTTTTCTTAAAAAATTATCCAAAGGTACTGGGATCCACATTTGTGATATCTGGGGTCCGAAAATGTATGGTTGGTTTCTGTCATTTTTGGTTAGTAACCGCGTACTTTGAAGGCACTATTTCCTTAAAGTTTTATTTCCACGTTGATTATACAATTTGTACATTGGCTCCCATGAAGCTTGATTTATACCATCTTTTTGTCTCTGACACATTTACTAATTGAGTTCACGCAGCAGTTAATCATTTCCACGGAATTTGCTTGAAATCGCTTTAGTGGTTTGTGAGATATGCACATTAAAGTCATTAGAGTATGAGATTTCAGATTCCTTTCGAAAGAAGTTTTAAAGAGTTTTGAAGGTTAGGTTTGTGTGGGATGTACATCATTATTGTTTACACGTTCTCAACTAGAAAACAAATATCGAATGCTGTCTTGACTGTTGCCACAAGAATACAATGCGCTTCACTAATCTCACATATTTTTCAAGAACTAAAAGGTTGTTCTACCAAGGGTTCTTCTACCAAGGTTCTTCTACCAAGCTACTTTATATTTATATCAATTTATCACTTCAGATAAGTAAAATGCGCATCTGTGGTTCATAATGTTACAACCAACTCTGCTATGCTTAATGAAATCGCAATTTTCAACAAAATATCCGAAATAAATACATAACTAGTGACAAAAAAGTACCTGAATATTTTAAATAAAACGCAAATATTAAATTATTAATCAATAATTATTTAGTCGCCTTTAAAGTAATCCGCACTTATGCCAACGATTTTTCCAGTCGTCGAAATACTTTTTATTAGCACTTTTTAGGATGGCCTTCAGCTAATCATATTTGGGATAGTAATTAAGGGGGTATTCTGGTCTAGAATTTTGAAAAAATCTATTTTTTTGCATATTTTGAAAGTTTAGACTTTCAAAAATATGACCTTGGAAGGATTTTTAAAAATTCGACTGATTTTCGGGGAAACAGCCGATTTTGGGACGTGGCGTCCGTGTTCACTAGAATTGTCTCCTAAACTTTAAACGCATTTTTCTCGAAACTATTTTTTTTGAAGTGGTTGACATGATATCTCCAGTTCTATTAAACCGATTCCTTTGAAATTTGGTATATATCTTCTTTATACAATGCTCTATCATGTCTGCCTTGGATTTCCAAAAATTTTGATTTGAAGTATTTTTAAAAAATTCGAAAGTGACGAAAAAATCGAGTAAAAATTTTGTTTTCAAGTCGACGCCATTTAGTTATTCTTTTTTTTTTTTTTTGTTTGAAAATTGTCAACACGATAACGACATTCTTACTAATGAAGAATTTTCTTGTTTTTTGTGTTTTAGATCTCTATAAGGGTGAAATAACGTCAACCAGGACGCACCGTTTTTCTTGAAGCCCTCACTCCACCGGCCCATATCTCGACGAATTTTGGTTCTTTTTTCTTGCAATTTTTTTTATATTATTAAAATTAATAAAAAAACATATAAAAAATGGATAGTAAAAATAATAATTAAAAACAGTTCTAACAATAGCAAAATACAATTTTTTTCAAAATATTATTTACCCGGGGAGTTTAATTACAATTTCCGTGCAATGCATACATGTGCATATGTACCTCAAAATTCGCCATGGCAGGTCGAAAGAGAGGAAAGCAATTATTTGTTGATTTTACGGTTTTAGAATAATACACTTTCCGATGAGTTTCGTTAAAATATTTTTATGTATTTCTGTTTTAAACATCCAAAGTGAAGTGTTGCTCATTAATATGGAATGCCTATGGGAGCATACATACATTTTTTGGAGTATTGATGTTCGCTTCAACATTCAGAATCTTACATAAATATATGCGTATGTACATACATGAATAGCAGACGGAATTGAGAAGAGAAGAACAAAGTGTAAAGGCGTGAAATAGAATAAAGAAAAACAAAAACAAAAACAAAGTAAAATCGCCATTTAAATATCCTATTTCAAAGGCTGGCAGAAGGGTCATACTTACATACATACATACATACATATAAATGTAGCAATTTACATACAACGCATTATCCAATTAAAAATTTTATGCACCTACTATTTATTTATACATACATATACATATGTAAGTATGAACGCCTTTATTTCAATATTTATTACGACAACCAACACTTCAACGCTTATCTGCTCAAGTTGAACTCTTACCGTCATGTACATAGAACCATAAGCTAGCCGCCAGCGAATTCAACCATTCCGCCAACTTCCAGTGGCGGTGAATGCAATTGAAAAACAATAAATTTCAAGCTATCCATGCATTAGCATTTAACAACTCGCTCTCATTTTTATACCCTGAACAGGATATATTAAGTTTGTCACGAAGTTTGTAACACCCAGAAGATAGCGGCGGAGACCCTATAAAGTACGAGTATATATATAAATGAACAGTACGTTGAGCTGTGTCGATTTAGCATGTCTGTCGGTCCGTCTGTCCGAAGCTTCTCATTTGTCGGAACTGTCGATATTGGACCACTATAACATATGGCTGCCATACAAACTGAACGATCGGAATCAAGTTCTTGTATGGAAAACTTTCAGTTGACAAGATATATTCACGAAATTTGGTATAGATTATTTTTTGACGGAACAATGCAATCTCCGAAGAAATTGTTCAGATCGGATTACTATAGCATATAGCTGCCATACAAACTGATTGATCGGAATCAAGTTCTTGTATGGNTACTATAGCATATAGCTGCCATACAAACTGATTGATCGGAATCAAGTTCTTGTATGGAATCATAAAA
Source organism: Bactrocera latifrons (assembly GCF_001853355.1). Lineage (NCBI taxonomy): Eukaryota > Metazoa > Arthropoda > Insecta > Diptera > Tephritidae > Bactrocera > Bactrocera latifrons. The sequence continues at coordinate 2,206,219 of NW_017535519.1, read as the reverse complement.
GATTTGATAAGATATATTCACGAAATTTTGTATAGATTATTTTTTGACGGAACAATGCAATCTCCGAAGAAATTGTTCAGATCGGATTACTATAGCATATAGCTGCCATACAAACTGAATGATCGGAATCAAGTTCTTGTATGGAATCATAAAAGATTTGATAAGATATATTCACGAAATTTGGTATAGATTATTCTCTAAGACAACAATGTACTCTCCGAAGAAATTGTTCAGATCGGATTACTATAGCATATAGCTCCCATACAAACTGAACGATCGTAATCAAATTCTTGTATGGAGAACTTTCGCATTTGACGTGATATCTTCACGAAATTTGACATGGATTACTGCTTAAGGCAATAACATAATCTCCGAAAAAATTGTTCAGATCGGATTACTATAGCATATAGCTGCCATACAAACTTAACCCAAAGTTACCAAATGAAATGCACCTCAGAAGGGTATATTAGCTTTGGTGCAGCCGAAGTTAACGTTTTCTCTTGCTATTGTTGCTATTACTATCTACATATCTTCCGGCTGCGGTTTGCTGTTGTTGTTGCATTCTGTATTATAACTGAACTGTGACGCGGGAGTTCCTTCGGCGTTTATGATAAAGTATACTGGCTTGGCTGATGACATTGGCGACATTGTCTTATTTACATATCATATAAGTATGTATATATCTAAATTTGTTTATATATATAGCATAGGCGTGGGTCAATCAAACTCGACCCCAGTCGTGGTTGCAATAGGGAAGTGAGGTCGTTCGGGTGAAAGTGATTCAACTAAACTTGTTTTAATGTCTTTTAAACTCAATTGCTTAAATATTGAAGATTGACACATGTCTAATACATATATATAAATACATACTACTTGTATACATACAGTCAGAGTCATTAATATTCGGTTTTAGTTTTCTTTAACTTAATACCTCCATATTTTTAAATATAAGTATTAAATGCGTACATTTTTTTTCAACAATTAAAAAATAATGACCATACTTCTTGTTCATGACTTTTTKGGAGTATTTGAATCACTCTGTAAAATGCAACCGTGCAATGTTTACAGTTTACTAGAAAACGACGCGTCATTATTATTCGGTTTTTCCCCACGCTTGGAGTTTAGGCGTGTAAAAAGTGWGMTAAAAGTAATTTTCTGAGAAAATTTGTTTAAGGCATTATAAATAAACATTAACTCTGATTTAGGAATGGCTCAAATAGTTTGATTTCAGACAGAAAATTCCAATGGGAGGAAAAGGAAAAAATTCTACTCTAGAACAAATCCAGTTGGTAATTTTTCATCAAAAGAATGGAGAATCTTATAAAAAAAATGCAGAAATGACCAATATGAAAGTCAATACAGTGGGAGATATTGTTCGGCGTTACAAAAATGAAGGAAGAGAACATCTGTTGAAACAACCGGGTAAGCCTAAGAATCTCAGTGAGAGAGAGCAGAAGGCAGTCGAACGAAAAATAAAGGCAAACCCCCTCTTAAGTGCACCAAAAATTGCCACAGAGAGTGCGGAAAAGTTTGGTGAAGAGGTTTCGTCGTCTACTATCAGAAGAACCCTTCATGCTAGGGGTTTTAATGGACAAATTGCGCGACGTAAGCCTTTGGTGCAATCAAAAAACAGACAAGCATGTGTAAAATTCGCCAAGGAATATATTTCTAAACCAAACAGTTGGTGGAATGACGTTTTATTTGCCGATGAGAGCAAATACAACGTCTTTGGGTCGGATGGACGTGTCAAAGTTTGGCGAAAACCTAACGAAGAGCTGAAACCGAAAAATTTGCGGCCCACAATAAAGCATGGCAATGGTCACGTTATGGTGTGGGGGTGTATAGCCGAAAAGGGGTCGGGAAACTAGTCCTTATTAATGGGATAATGAACAAAGAGTCGTATTTCAATATCCTAAAAACCAATTTAAAATGTAGCGCACAAAAACTTGGATTTCAGAGTCGTTTAAATTTTACCAGGATAATGACCCGAAACATAAATCGCGGTTAGTGCAAGAGTGGCTCCTTTATAGTTGCCCCAAAGTGCTCCACCAACCTCCCCAATCCCCTGACATAAACCGCATCGAAAAAGTGTGGGATGAATTAGATCGTCAAATTCGCAAACATACGATTTCTTTAGTAATCGACCTGAAAATTAAGCTGCAGCAGAAATGGGATAATATATCGCCGGCATACACTGCTAAAACTGTCGAAAATATGCCAAATAGGTTGAATGGAGTGCTTAAACAGAAGGCATATCCTACCAAATATTAATGTTTTTCGGTATTAATTTTTTTTAATAATTTTGTGCCTTAAATACCAAAAAACCGAATATTAATGAACGCCATTTTTATGTGTACCTGAAGTTTTTCGCTTTTTTTTTTAGAATGGAATTCTGTATTATTTTTTTGCTTATGTGCACTACTTACTGTTTAATTATTTATTATAATAAAAAAAACCAAACTAAGTAATATTTTATTTTTACAGTTTTTTTTGTAGTTTGAATTGACGAGTTAGAGAAAACCGAATATTAATGACTCTGACTGTAGGTATGTATGTGTATCATGTGTAAGTAAGTACCTAAGGATATTGATCTTCTTCATTGCTTCCGGAATAAACAATTGGTAGGTAGGTTCGTAGGCCTCTTAGCGCAGTTCTTTAGGATGCCCATTGTGGAACCACCAGGACGAGAATCCTCTAACTCTCTTATGTCCTCTCTGAGTCTTATGTTTTCTACTTTTGATAAATTTCACCAATACGAAAAGTTTTATATGTACATATGTGCAATTTTCGACCTACCGCCAAGAAACCCTCGAGCGATAGTAGAGATTATTTTCCTATATAAAGCTTAAGCCCTACACATAGAATATGAAGAGACAGAAGCTTCGTCTTCTACCTCTTAGCGACTTCTTTAATAGTCATTGTATGGTATCCCCAGTCTACTGACATGTCTGGTATATAAACGGTGATTGGCTAGCACTCCTATTGGAGTGTGCCCTAAAAGCTATGCAGGTTTCTTATGAAACAGAGCAAGTCATTCTTTCATTATCTTCGATGACACCCTAAGATACTTTTGTGATTTGAAATGTGCTTGGCTATCTTTATATGTACATATGTATGTATATAAATGTTCTATTTCTTTTTATGAGCATACTCCTTGTCAGAAGAAGGGTTTCTTTAACTGCTATGACCCATTGGAAGACACTGCCGTGGTCTGACAGTCGAAACAATATTTTATTCATCATTAAGATCCAGAAAATAGGCACAGAAGAAAACACTGTGGAAACAGTCAATTTTATTTATGCAGAGAGAATATTGCCTACAAATTACATATTGAACCCGGCCGGAAAATAATAATCTTCTGAAGACATTGTGATAAGGTGTCAATGCCGCCAAGCATTTATGGGATATTTTCGGACTATATGGTAGATAAATAATTTTAAAATCTCGGGCGATAGATCTCGCTAGATATGTATGTACATTCGTTTTGATGCAATTCTTTTTTTGAATTTTTTGTAATAAATCTGTGTAGTTTTTACCATTAAAAAGTATATATTAAGTGAACTTCCGATCTCTAACAAACAACCGCATCAATTAATTATCTCAAAAAATCTCAACGTAGATAAATCTTAGTGATTGAGACCTTTTCACGAAGTTCGGTATCGTGCAAGTGGTGAAATATGTATCAGCGAATATTTCATTCCTTTCCCTACATCCCAAATGTTCATAAATAATCTATAATAACGTTGAAAATAATCACGCTGTAATGCTCCCGAATTGACTCGAAATTGTTCCAGACTAGAGCTTCATAGCGATTGGCAACTTCCTCGATATTCATATCCACAACTTGCAGCTTTTCATTCATCTATCAAATCTCGTTAGAATAATCTTTATTTGTAAAAAGGTTTGTTTTCTGACCTTAAATTTTATAACGCCATAGTTTTTTGACGTATCAGTTTATATGTACACTTGTGCTCACATAATTAAGTCACGCCAGTAACAGAACGAAAGTTTGTTCAAAGCAACTTCTATGGTACAGGAATGAAACTTAATTTTACAAAAAATGGAATACTTATTTGTTATTTAACTTCTAAAATAATAAAAATATTGCGTTCATTCGCTTAGCCCATCCATGTTGTTGTGCTCATATAATTAAGTCACCTAAAGAAAAATGTAGTTATTCGAAGTATACGAAATTTTTTTGCAGTTTTACCTTACCTAAGACTAAGACTTAGTTGGATAACCTTTATTACGTAGCACCTCAGTGCATCGCTTAGGCATTGTTTGGACTAAAGTCGCACATTGAGCGGGACTTATTTTGTACCACTCTGCCTGTATTATTTCCCATAAAGAATCTTTGTTGCGAGGTTTTTGTGCAGCTACGGCTCTTTTTATAATCCTCCATAGGTTTTCTATGGGGTTTAGGTCCAGACTTTGAGCTGGCCAATCCAGAATTTTAATATTTCGACTACGTATCCAAGTTTTAACGACCCGCGAGCAGTGTTTGGGGTCGTTATCGTGCTGGAAAATCCAAGATAACGGTAAGTTGTCCACATAATCACCGTCTAAATTGTTCTCCAGTATTTCTTTGTACATTTCACCTGTCATTTTCCCGTCTATTTTAACAATCGGGCCAACGCCTGATGACGTGAAGCAACCCCACACCATCACCGATGAACCGCCATGTTTCACGGTTTTTTAGTGTATTTGTGATTGAGTTCTTGCAAAGGGGATCGTCTTACATATGGTTTCCGATCATTACCAAATACATTAAATTTGGATTCGTCACTCCAAACCGCCAAATTCCAAAATTTAGAGTCCTTCCAGAGATGGTCTTTAGCAAACGCTTTTCAATATTTTTTTTTTGAAACGTTAGGTTTTCGTCTTGCTAAACGGCCATTCAATGAATTTTCTTGTAGTCGTCTTCGTACAGTTTGCGCAGATATTTGTACGCCTCTAATTGAGCCCTAATTTCTGTGGATGTTTAAAATGGATCAGACTTACTTAGCCTTACTAAGGCCTTATCGTCAGAACGGGTGGTTTTTCTTGGCTTTTTACGCGGTAACTTTTCAAAAGTCTAATTTTTTTTATAAAATTGAACAGCGTTATTAATTTTGCCTCGAGAAAATCCTAAAACATCTACAACTTCGGCAATATTTTGATATTTTGAAAACATTCCCATATGACCCTTCTTTCGCTTGAAGTAGTACTTTTCTTCTTGCCCATGACGACGATGACTACAAATTTTGTTAAAAATTACTTAATTTAGTAAAAAAGAACAATATTGATGTAAATTGTGGCGAAAAAATTTTAATTTACCCGTTTCAAACCGAATGACTTAACCCTTTCATGTCATTTGTTGCTTATAGGTAACATTGCATATTTCTGTCGATAACTCCTCGAAATATCAAAATTTTTACCATCCGTTTTTTTTCGTCTCTAACGGATATCTGCGACCACTAGTTTGCGAAGTTTCATGACGATAGCTTAAGAGGTGTTCATTTGATAACTAGCTAAAGTTCCGAAAAMACTTGTGAAAAAGAAAGTGACAAAAATAAGCTTTGAAAAAGTTAAATAAAAAGTAAACTGACTGCCATTTCTTTATACAAAGTGGTTTATTTTATAAATAACAAGTAAAAAAATGAAATTAAATTATAAAACAAAATTGTGTGTAATATTGTAATTCCAGGAATTTTATAAACACAATGTTGCTTATAAGCAACATTTGTCCAAAGTAACAATTTTTTTTTTCTTTTAGATAGGCGTACCAGAGATCTTACAGAATCAGAAATAAATAAAATTATCCATTTTGACTAGAATAATTCTGAAGATGGGAATGAAGAAGAAGAAGAGGAAGAGAATTTGGAGAGAATCATTGAAAAACAATTGAAGAGGTGAGAAAAAAGGGAGAAAACGTGGAAATGAATTTGATAAATGAAAATATTGAAGACGGTGGAAATGCTGATGAAGTTGAAAATGAAGTGCTCACAGAAAAATTGTCAGTAAAACGTATGAGAAAATAAACCTGGATAGTTTGAGATGGAGGTCAGCATGCCTACCAGATTGCGAAACTGTTTGGAAAGATGAAACAATTTGTCAAGAATTCAAAGTTGCTATAAACTACTTCAATGATGAAATCATAACGAAGATTTGTACAGAAACAAATCTTTATTGTATGCAAACGAATGGCGTAGAGCTTCATTGTGTACCTTTCGAAATCAGACGATTTATTGGCGTACTTCTTTATTTGGGCATGATACAATGGTAGTCAWTAGCTGGTTTCTGTATAGACGAGACCTAAAAAATCAAGTCAYACGAACGATATATATGACATTGCTGGATATTCAATTATCCATAGCAAACGAGCYTCTTCACGCGTCTACTATTATGTCAATAAACCCACGTAAAAGAGGTCGTCCATCGGCAATACCTGAAAGAATGGAAGCAGGTTCATCTTCACCAGCGTCGCCGGTACCATCTGACGGTCAGAAATTTCAATGAGCTCTTCGTCGTCAAAGTGATCATRCATAARTGAACCTCCGAAGTCGATGCGTCTTGATCAAACCGATCATTGGGTTGAATGGGGAGGAAAAGGAAGGTGTAGATTATGCCAGACTGGTATTCCAAAATCTAAATGCTCAAAATGTAAGGTGCACTTATGCTGTAACCCACAGAAAAACTGTTTTGTCTCATATCACACATTAAATGTATGAAAAGTAATAAAAAAAAAAAAAGAAAACTATTAATATTTGTACTACCATGGCTCAATGTTGCTTATAAGCAACATCTTATAACTCAAAAACYAGAAGAGATACAGGTTTGAAATTGATATCGTTTCATATTCAAGGCTCAAATAGTATCCCCATATACTCAAAATATTTTTAAACAGGCCCAGTTTAATTATGACATGAAAGGGTTAATTATGTGAGCACACTTTTATTGACAATAAATGGAAAATTCATTTAAACTCTCCCAAACGAAAATACTTGAATTCGCTGTAAATCGGTGGCGTTCCTAGAATAACGGAACTTTTTGCTCGCGCAATATTAGGGATGTTGCATAAAGAAATATACCTTGTTTTTTTACATGTTGTAAAAAAGTACTGAATGACTTAATTATATGAGCACAAGTGTATGCAAATTTGTAAATACATATGTTCGTATATACATACATTTTTGTTTGCCATTACCCCATCAGTAAGTAAATAATAAAATTAAAACAATCTGAGGAGAAATACACATAAACTAATAATTGAAATACACATAAACTAATAATTGAAAGCGAATTGGCACTGGAACATGCTCGCCTATTCCTCGCCTAATCAAAATCAACAGCCAAACCACAAGCCAACTTGCATTCACACATTAATGCGTATGCGGGAGAGTTTTGCATGCTCGTAATGTATGCCGAAGCAGTCAACGAATGCGCCTAACGACACAAACAAACTGTCAGCGTTGAGCAGCCGTTGCTGTGAATTTAACATTTAACGCTAAAAGGCAATTGAATAACAAGAACAACAACGAATACAAATAAACATCAAAAACGCGCAATGACGTGCCAAAACATTTAAATAACAACAACAATAACAAACGAACACGCACATCCATGCGACGCGTAAGACTTTTACATAAGAAAGGATAAACGATTGCACGTATACAAGAGTTTCGGTTACAATTATGGAGCAAGCCTTAAGATAGTCATAGAAAATTTAACAGCAATCTATGCTAGCGCTGTTGGGTATTTAACCGATAAGCGGCTTGCAGGCTAGCAAATGAGCTCTCTCCCTATGGTGCGCTTTGCACAGCTCTCTTTTTTTCTCCCAGTCTGCTTCTATGCTTTTTCATAACAACAAAGTAATGACGTCTTTGATGGTAGCAAGCTGACGATAACGGGCCCAGCTTCTGTACGTACCTACGTATGTATGTAAATGCATTTGTATGTTAATGAGCTGTTGTGTAGGCCATTTGTGGTTGTGTTAGCGCGCATGCGGGTGTTCGCTACGTGGGTCTCTCAAAGTGAAAAAAGTCAGCACAAGCGCAAACAAAACCGTTTGAAATACATATGTACATATGTATGTGTACTTGTGGGTTTGTATTGACGCCACAATGCAAGTGACATCATAAGAAGGCAGCAACAAATCATTTTGCAATCGATGACAACAGCGAGGAGCAATTGGCATAACTTATATGCTACATACTTACATACATTGCATTCAAATGTACATACATATGTATGTATTTATTTGATGTTTTTTAATCGTCTATTTCTTACGGGGCATCTCGACAGGATAAAATCTATGTCTTACTAACTGTATTGCCGTGCCCATTGCCTGTGGAGACTCCACATTGCTTATTACTTACAATATATGGAATACTAATTAGTTTGCCATATATCGTAAGCAATAAGCTGTCACTTCAGCAGGTTAACAGCGCAGTTTTCACTTCTATGAAAATGTCGAAGAGGCAACATATCCCATTTGCACATATGTATGCCGACGGCATTTTCATTTCGGCAATATGAAATTTAGAAGATCGAGTATTAAGACGGTTGTGTTATATTATAAAAATAAAGTGCATTTTCAAAATAACATTATTCCGAAAAATTAATATTTAGTTTAATAATTAATTTACAGAAAAATTATGCAAATTGGGTTGGGAATGACCGAAGTCTTAAATTTAATAAACTTATACAAGCATAAATATAAATATCTTTGCTCATTTTAAATTTATTATTTTAATTGGAATATTTATGTCACAATTATTATATAGTAGTCCAAAAATATGAATTCTTATTTTTCGCAGAAATACGTTTCTGGCAAAAAGGATTTTTTCCTTTGTTATTATCTTATTTTTCCCAGAAAAACATTAAAAAAAAACGATCGTAATCCTTTTTTTATTTTCCTCATAAAAGCTACACCAGCTACCTACCCGACGGCATTTCGCAATTTCAAGAGCTCAAAGCATGCGCTACATCAGCTCGAACCTACCTACCCCACGCCTTTGCGCAAATGATTATGTCAAGATAACAAATGCTCACATACAGATTTGGCAATGGCAATAGCAATAGATTTGACAGTTAGTAAGACGTAGATTTTATCCTGTCGAGATGCCCCGTTACAAAGTGAATAAGGTGTACATCACACTCAGCGACATGGCAGAAAGTAATAATTTGAAATAACTTTTTGAGAGGAAATTATTTTATTAGAATCAAGTAAAAATATAAGTATGTATCATTCAATAAAGTTTCGACAAATTCGAAATTTCAAAAGGAATGGCTGCTCGTGTTGATTGTGATCGATGGACATCCATCGAAAATCAATGGGATAAATAAAACATTTATTTTATTAATAGATAATACAGGGTCCGGCATTCGAAGTATAACCAACTACTACACTAGAATAAGCTGTTTCGAAATTTGCTGACTGACAGTTCGGAGTATTGTTCAGAAGAGTACAAGACGTTTTTCCAAAATTGAACGCAAAACAAAGCGATGAAATTCAAACGTAATAGTGTGATTGTTTTATATTTAGCTGGAAAATCACAGCCAGCAATTGTTCGTGAGCTCAAATACCGTAATGTGAATAAAGTTTTTGGCATCGCAAAACAAAGGTGGTCATCAAAAGACTGAAACGTCACGTGAGATGGTTCGGAAAGTGAAGAAGTGACTTGAGCGAAATCCACGACGAAGTGCCAATCAAATGGCTAAAAAACTGAAAATATATGCGACCGCAGCATCCAAAAAAAATGAGCTCAAGATCAAGCCTTACAAGTTCCAAAAGGCCCATGATCTCACACCGAAGCAGCGACAAGTAAGACTTGAGAGAGCGAAGCAGTTGCTTCGCGTGGCCGAAAGCGGTCAAATTCCGAACATTGTGTTTTCTGACGAAAAAAATTTCCATTTGAGCAATGATGAAACGATAGGGTTTACTTGACCGACCGTTCATACGATAATCTAAGTCATCGGTTGGCCACCAGGAGGCAGCACCCGGCACAAATAATGGTTTGGGCCGCTGTCATCGCAGATGGGCGCTCTCCAATTGTTTTCATCGAGCCTGGCGTCAAAGTAAATTCGACATATTATCATGAAAGTGTTCTGGAGGCTGCTTTGAAGCCGTGGGCAAACAAACATTTCGGTCGCAAACCGTTTCAACAAGACTCAGCACCGTCGCACAAAGCGCGAGTGAATGAAGAATGGCTGAAAAACAACGTTCCGAACTTCATTACGACCACACAATTGCTCTTGAATTCACCAGATGCGAATCCAATGGATTATTCTCTCTGGGTATTTTGGAGAACAAGGTCCGACGTAAAAAATACACCAGTCTCGAGATGCTGAAGAAAGCCATTATCCGTAAGTGGGCCAAAATACTGGCAAGTCACATCCGGACAGCTTGCGATTAGTTTTTTGACCGTATCAAAGCCATAGTTAAGGCAAAAGTCGATCATATCGAGCAAAAGTGAATTGGTCCTGAATTTGTGATTATTTTTACACATTTTGTACTTTAAAATAAATAAAAATAATTTTCCAACACGAATTTATATCTTTTTTAATTGGAGTACCGGACTATGCCACGTGCATATTCCACGCTATTTTTTGAACTTTTTTTTACAAAACGGTGGAGTTAATTTTTTTTCTACATTAAAATCGAAATATAAAATTCTTGGAATAGAGACTGGTTTTTCATGTTATAAAGTATGTATAAATTTCAGTGAAATCTACCGAATGGATTTGAAGCTATCTTTGTCACCAGATCAAACCTTATAATCAGTGATCCATTTCGAGGTTCCTTACTTATTTAATAAAAACTCACAGAGGAATGTTTATTATTATTGGAAACAACATTCTTTGGCATTTATTTTTTGAAGATTATCTCTTTCAAATGTTGACCGCGGCTAAGTCTGATATGGTAGATCCGTTGATTTCGTTTTCGAAAAGGCGTGATGTTTTGCTCCAAGGTCTTAATTGAAGCAGGATTGTCCGCATAGACTACATATTACATAATTATGTACATATGTACATATGTATGTATCTCCACAGAAAAAATCGGCCTGAACAAAACGTGAAATTATCTGCTCATCGAAGTGTTATCTCAATAAATCCATTGAATGATGCGATGTTTGGGAAGTGGCACTGTCTGGTTGAAACCAAATGTCGCCGATATCACGAGCTTAAATTCAGGTATTAAATATACGGTTATCAAGGCGCGATATCAGTCGCCATTTACTGTTACGCTCAGTATGCCGATTATGTTGACCATGCGGTGAGTGAAGCGCGCGAAATAGTATGTACATACATACATACATATATTCTTTATAGAACGTGAAATTTCGTAATAAAGTTAAACGATTTCTGAACGTTGTTTAGTTGTAAATTTTTAGATGATGAAACGCCACACAATACTGAACAAAAATAATATGACAGCTTGACAAGACTCAGGCGTGATCTTTAAAAAAATCTTTCTTGAAAAAATTACCTCTATTTGGTTCACACGTTAGTTTCGAAAAATTCAGTAAACATGGCACTATTTGTTTGAAACTTTTAAGTGCTACTACAAAACAATAACTTTTTTTTTATAAATTTTGAATGAAAAATTATGCGGAACGGAATAAAAAAACTGAAATAATTAATGATAGCCATAATTATCCAAACCACACCAGAAAATGTAGATTCGTAACTTCTGTTAAGATGATTTCAATATTATGAGAGATAGAAAGATCAAAGTACATACATATGTATGTACATTATTCGAAAAGATGTGTACTAAGGAGACCATGGAGGCGGAGTATAAACTTTTAGAAAACAAAGTTTCGCTTCGTGAAAAGTAATCGCACATATACACATATGTACATACATACATACATATGTGTGAGTTATATATCATCTCTCTTAACAGCTTCGAATTGTTAGGTGACGTTCCTGGGAATATTCAGTTGCTCTCCTAATTGCTATAACTATGCTTTTAAAGGTCACCTTGGTCAACTGAATGTTCCAGGCAATGTTCGGCTATCATTTTGTCACGTAGGCAAAATGCACCGCTAAAACGTTTGGGTTTGAGGAGAGCCAGAGCAGTCTTGAATCAACGATTAAGCTGATATGAGCTTCTGATCAACACGGGGTTATTGAATGCTGAAAGATACTGTTACATACCAAATAAACTTATAAATGTTATAATAAGAATAAAATATCGTATTTTATTTAAAAACTAATCAAGCGAAGAACAAAACTTGTGGCTACTTCTGTTAGTATGAATATACATATGTATGCATGCAAAACTACAATCACTCCCAAACCCAATACCGTGTAAGGAAAATGTATTCTCATAAAATTACAGTTAATTACACATAAGCGAATAAGGGATTATGTAATCAGGAAACATTCACAAATGATTTCCAATGCACCCCTGCAGCACTAACAACAATACAGAGCAAAAAGTCAAATCACATCAAAATGCGAGGCGAATGACAAAGCGCAGCAAGAGCGTAAAGAAAACAAGTACGGAAGAGCTAAGTTCGGGTGCAACCGAACATATTATACTCTTGCAACTTACAAGCATCAAAATCAGGGAAATGCTTTATGGTGTAAAACGTCAACCCCAGGTTCGAAATCCGAACAGTTTTACAAATACATACAAGTATACATATGTATGTATGTTTTCTTAGAAAAACGAAAATCACCATGCATACATATCGCCACCTGAAATTAAAAATAACGTAACAACATTTTCGGTCGGTGACGATATGTACATATGTAATATAATGGGAGTTGGGGTAGTATCGCTACTAACATATCATTTACTAAGAAACTAATCATATATAGTGAGGTCAGCCGAATGTCCGAAAGTCCTAGTTATATTTACCGCCCATGTAACGTTTTCGCTCAAATTTATCCATTTTAGGCGCAAAGATGTACTGTTTTGAGTAAAAGACCTTCTCTTATTTTCATTGGGATAACTCATATATTGGCCGATAAACAGCTTTATATTAAGTTTATGTGGGCTAAAGAAGGATTATCAATGAATTTCAGTTAAATTTCTTAGACATTGAGCGATATTACCGAACAAAAGTCTACTGTAAGTACTGGGGTCTAAATATTCGATATCTAGGGGCTTGGACAGTTTTTATTGGATTTGAACAATTTCAGGTCATAAGGTCATAAGGTCATAAGGTGGCATACACTAAAGGTCTTATTCGTGCAAAGTTAACAGTACTGTTATATAGGGAGTGAGCGGGGATATCCTCCGATTTTATCTCTTTTCACACTGACCGATTACGCCCATCTACGAACTCGAACTGTTTTTGTACTAAGGAATCCACATACCAAGTTTCATCGAGATATCTTAATTTGTATAAATTACAGCTTGTACGGGCGGACGGACGGACGGACAGACAAACAGTCAACCGGATTTCAATTTTCCTCGTCATGCTGATCGTTTATACGCAGGATAACTCTTGCCAACAGGTGCTACTTTGGATTAAGTAAACGTTACGTCCTCTCTCGACGAACAAAAACCAAACTCTATATAGTCACTCATAATTGCCGTCCTGCTATATGGCGCAGAAGCTTGGACGATGACAACAACGGATGAGTCGACGTTGCGAGTTTTCGAGAGAAAAGATCTGCGAAAGATTTATGGTCCTTTGATGATCTCCATTCAGTATATTCAAAATGTGCTCAGTAAATTCAAAAATTTAATACAATGGAAAGAAATGTAGTTTTGGATGACTTTGGAACTGTTTTCTCGAAAAATTTCCATTAAGATTTTGAAAGAACAAGTTATTTAGGAAAACAAGTAGATGTCTAACAAAAATATATTGCTAGTTTTTCCCTCTCTTAATGGTGTCAGTCGTGTGCAATGTAACTGCAAGAATTTTAGTTCACAAATGCGTCCAACAAAATATAAGTTCTTTTAATTACTAATCAAAATAATGGACTTCCGGGTAAAGTAGATGGACGATTGCTACCAGTCAAGCGGATAAGCATCCATTATATCCTAAATTACTCAAATGTAATGTATGATATAGGAACTGCATCGGAAAAAATTTCCAACACATTACAAGTATGTGTTTCTAACACGATACCAGTCAATTTGTAAGAAGTTGTATTCCATTTGGGCGCTCCAGATTCTTATCTTAATTTATTTCGAACGAAGATAAGCGAAAACAGTCAAGGTAAATTTAATTTAAGATTCGATTTGATTGTCTAATTTTCAATCACTTTGCCTAAATGAAATAGAAACGGAAAATTTGTTGAGGAAACGTTAAGCAGGAAGATAAAAACACATTTAAATACCACTTTTCATACACGGGGCGAGGGTAACAAACCAAATAAATTGCTGTGAATGGGCTACAATACACATGATGAAGCTCGCAACTCGCCCGCTATTGTTGTTGTTAATAATGTTTAATATTCTGGCGTACGTGTGGTGAAACGCAAGCAAAGTGTCGGCGGCTGCGAACCATAAATAAACTATAGTATGCCAAACATAATATACACAGGCATACAACCATTAATAGAGCCTCCCTCGTTACAGCTGTGTTTATCTGCTCTGCAGACGCTTACATGTGTGCATGTGTGTGTTTGGATTTATGTGATTTTACGCTTGCGTATGTATGTTGTACTCCACTTTAATATTCACTAGTATAACAACCACATATACATACATACATACCTACAGCTATGGACAGAGATTTAGCGCACTTGCAATCATAATTAGAAATATTACCGTTACTTTTAAGAGAGCGATATTTTCATGAATTTTTTATTAGTGGATCAATACTGCTTCTGTCACCTCTTTAAATGCGTGGAAAATAACCGTTATCATTTCCCCTCAGATACCGTTAATTTGTTTTTGTTTAATTTCGTCATAAGTTCATTGTACAATGATTTAGCGCACTTATAGTTTTCGGTCATTAGTTGTGTTTGGTTCAACAAAGAATTAATCTCAGTGTTGTAAACTTGTATTCAATAGTTTTAGTAATATTATAAATTTTAATAAAATAGCTAGAGGGAAATGTTGTTCGATTGAAAAAAGAAAAATTATTTGGGACCTTTACAAAAACGGTACAAACCAAGTAAAAATTACTCTAATAGTAAAATGTTCAAGAAAAATGGTGTACAATGCCATCAAAAATGTTAAGAGTGATCCAAATTTGTTAAAACCAAAAAAAGTTCGTAAGATTCCCCCTCGCAAAACAACCGCCCGCGAGAATAAAATAATTCTTAGAAAGTGTAAAGCTGATGCTTTCAAATCCTCACGTGCGATATGGTCGAAGTCAATGCAGAATTGGACTTAGACGTGTCAAGTAGACTAGTACGAAGACGTTTATATGAAAATAATTTGTATGGACGTGTGAGCAGAAAAAAACAGCTATGGTCGAAAAAAAAAAATATTAAAGCGCGTTTGTCATACACTGTCAAAAATAAAGCATTTTTCAAATATTTTTTTATCCCCTGTCAAGTTTATAGTCTCCTTACGGCAATCACTTATAGTCCTAAAGTCATATAAACAAATATGTATATATGTACATTCGTAAACAGATAGTCGTCCGTGGTAGATATGTACATACATACATATATAAGGTTTATTAAATTTGTGTTTTCGTGGTTCGCTTTACTCGCTGCAACCATACGACGATAGTCGAATGTATCGTACTTGTATGTATGAACGTGGATGTGACAATAGTGCTGCGATTAGGATATTCTTTTGGCAACAACAATAAATTACACAATGAGCTCGCTACCTTTCCACATACTTCGTTTATATTGTATGTAAAAATACAGTTTGATAGATGTTCACATGCTAGAATGCACATACAGATGTATGTATGTAATTATACTGACAAACATATGTACATACATACTTATGTACAGCGTATGATGGCATGTGTAGCTTGATTTACCGACATTGTTAGCACACGTGTTTAAGCGTGAATATCCGCGGGCGAATATACGAGTATATTTCAATTCCCAGGAAGCTTCACAGTCAGATTATACGCATGTATTATTATATTATTATTATTATTATTATTATTATTATTATTATTATTATTATTTTTATATTATTTTTTCTATAGTAGGGGAAGCATCCGCTAAACCTAACCTACTCCCACGGAACCACCCGCTTACTTTGTGGGAGGGACAAGACATTTAAGTCTCCTCTATTGCGCGGACTGACGGACGCCTGGTCTGTTGAAAAGATCTCAGTTTGGTCAATATGAACGCTGACGCTTCGCTGACGGCTTTCCATTTATCAGTCGACTGACACATGAGTGTCGTTAAATTATCGACCGTCAAACTACCACCGAGTGTGGTTTTTAGCCTTTCGCTTGTATTCGAAAATCGAGGGCAATAAAATAATCCATGTTCAGAGTCTTCTACATACATGTATGTACTCTGTACACGTCGGACAGTTCGGACTAATGTCATGGTGGAATCTGAAAAGGTAGCTTCTAAAGCATCCATGTCCACTAAGTATTTGGGTCAGATGGAAATCTAAGTCCCATTTTAGTACTCTTGTTTCTCTCCTCTGTCCTTCCCGATACTGTTTTAGGAGTTGATAATTGATATAATCCCTCGAGTTCATCTTTCCGGATGTCAATGGCCGGCATGCTGGCTAATACTTTGTGTATTGTGTGTTGATTTAGTCCGGAAAGCACTTATTACCCGAATTCCGGAAAGCCTATGACTGCAATTATTTGTTTAGCATACGTCCATTGCCTGTATTCATGCTGGTGCCGCATACAGTATTACGGAACTCATTGCTTTCGCTATTAAGAATCGCCAGCTGAAACGCACACAGCCTCTATGGGACATCATTCTCGATTGGGCATTATAAATTTTGTTTGCTTTGGCGGAAGAATACTTGAAGTGTTCTTTAAATTTTAATTTGGAATCTAATAATACTCCCAGATACTTCAATTGCGGCTGCGAAGTAATTTTGCATTCCCCTATGGTGAGCTCTATTCGTTTTTATATCTTTCTGGTGCTTATCAGTAAAACTTCTCTTTTTTCCTCCGCCAGTTTCAGACTCATAGAAGAGAATCATTGGGGTTAGAGTAGCTCTAGGTGCCTTCGTCCATATCAAAAATCAGATATCTTCTTTTAAAATAACTCGTTATTATTTTTAAGAGGTGTTCAGGAGCCCGTAATTCATTCAGGGCTTTAATGACGTTTGCCCATTTCGCCGAGATGAACGCATTCTTGACATCTAGGGTAATCTTTTGCCACTTACTGCACATTTCGCAATATCGACGATTTCTCGTAGTGCGTCAATAGTGGATCTCTTTTTTGTGAAGCCGTATTGTCTCTCTGATAATATGCCGGCTTTTTGGATTGCTAGTTGCAAGCGGTTGATGATGCAAAGAGGTTGATATGATGAAGGTTCCTCTGGTGGCTTTTCTGGCTTTGAAAGTGGAACCAGGCGCTGTATCTTCCACGGATTGGGGAACACCTCTTCTAATATACACGCATTGTACATGTTAACAAATAAACTGGGTCCTAGAGTTATGGCTTTTTTAAGGGCTCTATTTGATATACCATCTACTCCAGGTGCTTTAGAGTTTTTGATTTTTTTCGCAAGAGCCAATAGTTCGTCTTTTGTGACTAATAGGGTTGGCTCCGCAGCTTCCTTTCGTTTAATATAGAAAATGGAGGCATTTGTCGGAAATAACGCTTCGACAGCATTTTTCATAAAAGATGCGTTCTTAGCTTGCTGCGACTTGTTTTTGAATTTCGACATACAAATTTTGTATGCCAATCCCCAGGGGTTTATGTTCGCTTCTGCCCATAGCTTTTCGACACAGGATCTCTTACTTCGGATAATGGCTGACTTCAGGAGCCTTTTATGGCATTTAAATGCTTCTCTGAGGCGGATGTCATTTCCCCTCCTTGGTTTCGGTGTGCGCGACGTCTAGCTGAGTGACAGAGCTTCCTCAGCTTGGCAATTTCGTCCTTCCACCAGTATACCGGCTATACGTATGTATGTATGTACATACATATGTCGATTCTACATCGAGTGGGAGGACAGACTAACGGGTGAATTAAAATCTATTTAACGGACGCACAATTTAAATCGGCTCCATTCTATTAGCTTGAAACCATCTTAGATACTTAAAGCAAATATTGCTTTGTTGTCAGTTCGGTAGAAATATAGTTTTGAGTCGACCTATTTTTGGCCTTCTACAGACTGTCGTGTTGGAATTTTGTTGAGTTGTGTCATATCACAGCTTACATAGTGATGACTAATATGTATCGGTGTAACGAGCATTTTTAATGCCTTATTCCCAATAAATTATTTTATTTTATAAATTTATTTTAAATTTTATTTTATAAAATCATTACATCGTTTAATAAGGTTTCGATTTGATATGGCAGAAATTTAAAAAAAAAATACTAATTATTAAAGTAATAGCGGTTTTGTTGATCTAGTTCCAACTAAAGCCGCTTGTGGTGACCTAATTGCAGGTTCATTTCAAATCAATGGCTCAATAAAACCAGATTTATTAAGAGATAGCCTAGTGCTCTGTTTAAGTCAATTAATAATATAGCGCCCGGATGGAAGTAATGGTTGTTTGGAGTTATTTTCTAGATGTTTACTAGAAATTAATTAGCTTTTTATACAAAATAGAAAATTATTAAACAAATCGAAAAGTCCGACTTTGTTTTTCCAAATTTTCAAAGAATAATTCTAATCCTTAATGTGAAGACTGGCCTAATTTCGATGAATCGATGATCGATCATATGTACATGACATAACATTTTCATAACAAAATATAGAAATTTTGAAAGTTAACATTATTGCAGAAGCCTCTACAGATTGCTCTGACAAAACAGAAAAGTCCTTCAGTATTTGGAAATATCATCAAAAGTTAGTTGTTTATCTGAAACGACAGTAGTATGATCACGTTTCCCTAAATTATATATAGTAGTGCTCTTAGCTATTGTTGCTACATAAGGTCTATCCGTTTCAGTGACCAAACAAGGAAACTCAAAGAAGAGGAAAATAATTTAGGGGTTTGTAAAAACTCACTTATAAATATTTGAAATTAGTTCTGCTTCAGATTAGTCTGATAAGTGAATAGCCTATATCACAATGCAGGACACATTGTGCACATGTTTACCCGGTGCCTTGCTCTTGACATTCTGTATAGTACTTTCGATTTGTCAGTCCTATTCAGGGATTTTTGTATATTCCTGATCTACCGTTTTACATATGACTTTTGCAGTTTCGCGCCCAGGTATATTGTTCCACCGCGTTTAAATCTTCCTACCCATTACCCTGTCCAGATGTCATAGACACAGTGCATGGATTTACCAATACCGATCAGGGTACGCAGTAGAAGTGAAGTCGAATTGCTGCCTGGGAATCGCTTGTTGATGCAGACTAGCTACGGGTCTTCCCTAATAGCAAAGACCTCTGCTTGAAATACACTGCAGTGGTCCATCAACTTAGACTGGCTGTCTTGTCTCGAGCCATATGTATAAATGCTTGTTGCGTCGTGCAGCTGGCATAGCTTTACACCAACCATCTCTTTCTATGTATACTTTGTGTTTTTTTTTGCTAGTTGAAAAGAGTGAGAGATGCTCACCAAACTGCTATTACCCACTAAGCTATGCCCGAAAATTCTATACTTAAATTCTCCTGCAGCCCGTAGTCGTCCTGTCGATTCTGACACGCAATTTTCAGCGAAGAGTTTTATAGATGACAAGTCTAGCCCTAGTTCTACAACCTCACTTGGATTGTTTCTTAAAGCTCACGTTATACATACCCTTTCCATTGTCTTGCGGTAGGTAGATTTCCATAAGTCCAGCACACTACTGCACCGCAGAACAGAATTGGTTTTATGATCGCTGTTTTTATTCGATGCATAATATCAAATAAAGCATCGATCTTGGCCTTTAATATGAAAGTTAACACTACCAATAGCTAACAGCACTTATGTACATATGTATAAAATAAACAATAAGTATATAATTTATCTACTAAAGGAATGATTCAAATATGTCATTGACACATCACCAATTAGGAAGCGGCCATCAACTATAACTTATGGCACACTTTAAGTAGAATTAGACAGCAATTCAGCTATCCTCTTAGAATGTATTATGAAACTCTGTAGGCTTAAGAAATCAATTGTATAAAAGAATGGGAAATAAAGATATTTCGGTTTAGTACCTTAATCGACTCACTATACTCACGACTTTCGGGATCTTTTCAAAAACCACCACGCATTCGCGTAAAACATAATTTGCACTTATATTTTACGCAGAGTTTAATATGACTGTTTTTAGTCTATGCCGCGAAGTTTATTTTTCTTTAGCCATAAAATGTGGGAAATTTTCAAACGTCACTGCGGATACCCGGGAATAACATCCGATAAAGAAATAGAAAATTATGCCGTTTTTGGCATTGAGTGGATCCCCTACATTCAAAATCAAATTCGTCGCATAATTACAGGCAATCCATAACATTTACCGAGGCGTAAAGAGTATATATGTATGTGAAATAAAGACCGAAAAACACAGCACAGAATTGAATGGAAAGTAAAATAGTAGAAAGACTGTGTCACAAGTAATGAGGCTGTATGACAAATCGCGCAATGAGGCATGAAGGCAAGGAAATAAAATTAAGTAAAGAAATGTGAATGGTGGCAGGAGAAAAGAAATGTTTTTGTTGTTAAGAGAATTGGCTGGCGTAGAAATGTGCTATAGAGGCCGTTGGTTGGATGTTTGCTTAACAGAAAGTTGCCGAGATTCGAAAATATACCGTGAGTGTCTACGAACAATTGAGAAATGGGCATCAAAATGCGATAAAAAAAAAAATAGCTGCAGCTCGAGGGGAAAACGAATGCCGAATTTCATCTGGCGCAGCCGTACGATTGAGGGAAATTGATAACAGTAAAAACAACAAAGGTGGCGGCGAAATGTGATAAATTCTTGGAAAGCATGCAAAACAACAACAAAATGTGGAAAATAAAAAAATTCAACTCCCTTGCGACACAGCTGATGGACTGAACACGCTGTTAATATGTATGTACATATGTACTTATTATATGTCTCTACTTTTTATTTATGTATGTATGTATGTTAGGCTTTCAACAATACTTCGAATTCGACGGATCATAGAAAATTTATTAAAAAGTTCTTTAATTGCGTGTCACAACTGCTTTCTTAGTTGTTATTGCTGCCAACGCTCAAAGTTGTTGCAGTTGCACATACGTTAAACATTAATATTTCAAATCAGACTTCAGTTACACATAGCAGCAATTGAGTGAACTTTCTACAAAACTGTGGAAATTGCTACACATTTATATTTATTTAAACAGAAACTTTGATGACTGCAACAGATGCAGATGAGCGCAACAAGGGAGGCAACAATGCAAGCACATAGCTCCACTTTGGCCGCAATAAAATGACAGACAACAATAATGGCATACAAAATGCGCGCCACACACACACACATATATATATGAGCTGTATGCATCTGTATGTTTATCTAATTGTCGGTTCGATGCCCCCCGTGAACTTGCGTGTCCGAAAATAGTGCGCGCTTACCCACAAACTTACATAACATGCATACATAACATACATACATACATACATACATAGATATCCATTTCCTTAGCGCGATAAGCAACCTCCCTACATTATGCTGTCAGCGTCACAGCCAGTTAGGACGACTGCAGTCAGCTCGTGATGCAATCACCTCCACGGCTCTACGAGCATAAAATATGAATGGGCGCGGTGTGTGTGCCGGTGTGCGCGCGCACTTGTGTAAATATGTATGTAGTAGGTATGCTGCGCTGTGCTAACGCAAACATACTTACATATGGACATACAC
Source organism: Bactrocera latifrons (assembly GCF_001853355.1). Classification (NCBI taxonomy): domain Eukaryota; kingdom Metazoa; phylum Arthropoda; class Insecta; order Diptera; family Tephritidae; genus Bactrocera; species Bactrocera latifrons. The sequence continues at coordinate 2,184,384 of NW_017535519.1, read as the reverse complement.
AATCTGTTGTGCGGCATACCTAGTATATTATTTAACTGAAATGTGGCCGCGGCAATGTGGATGTAAACAAGACAACATCGCTGCGGAGCAACGGTGGCATTGGATTTGTGTGTTTATACATAAAGAGATATGCATATTTACAATTATTTAAATATGTTATAGTGGCATTGTGGTGTTGAAGGTGGCACATGAAATAAATAATAGGTAGACATGTATAGAAATGATTATCACATTGTAATTTAGACGGAAAAATATTATGACATTTTAATTGAAAAGCATTATACATACATACATATGTACATATGTACATACTATGGGTAAACCACTGATCTTCTAAGAAGTAGAAAGTATTATATAGAAATTATCTGGAAATTAGTAGCGATCTTAATTAATTAGGCGAGGAATTGCAAGCGTTGGTCTTAGTAGACTGATTAAAAAACTATAAGCAAATCATATGCAACATAAAAAGTAAGTAATAAGCATACAAGTTATATTGTTTTAAAAAATTTTATAATGATTATTAATTAATTATAATTAAACTTAGTGCCAAGTATGGAAACATTTCATATTTTGGTGGCTCCAAATATCAAACGAGTTTTCTGCTACACACTCATCCGAAGATTCCGACGTACTAACGCCATTATTTGCATCTTTTACGAAACTATTTAAATACAAAACTGTTTTGTTTTTAGCCAGAGCATCTTTGCAGTAATTTCCATTTCCGATCCAATATAGTACCCAACACCAGAATTGAATTGAATTCAAGTTTTTCAAATATTTTATTTATGTTCTTTTGAAGTTCACTTTTTAAATTCCCTACAATAGCATTTTGGGCTGAAATTTTTGTCAGAGCGTCAGCTAAACAACTTACTAAATTTATAACCTTACTAACGCAGGTATCCGTGGAAATCTCACTGGTAACAATTTCAAAACACTTTAACCCTTTCAGTGGGAAAAATAATTTGTCTTGGAAAAAAAATCTAAAACTTTATTTTTAAAGTAATATAATGCTCCTAAGTTCAAAAAAAATATTCATTTTTACCTGTGATATCGCAATTTACAGTTAGGGCATGTCGATTATATTCGACATTGACACTGGAAGATACCAAAATTTGTTATATGAAAAATGCAATTCTCTCTCAAATTATATGGCATATTTATTGAAAATTAATTGATTTTATAATTGTACTTATTGGTTTTTGTGGTGTTCCAAGAAACAATTGGCTTCTCGTTTTACACAAAGATAAACGTTACATTTTTTACATATTATAAAGGWACTTTTACCACAATTGTTGGCTTTGCAACGTCCTGCGCTTTTAACATTTAAAAATTCCGGTAAATGCCTTATTTGATCCAAACGAACTTCTGGCGGTGGTTGTGTTTGGACATTTCTTTTATGCTTAGGCGGATTAGGCGACATAGAATCAGTGTCGCTTTCTGTCTTACTTTCAGAACGCAAAGCTATTTGGCTGCTGCCCCTTGACTTTGTCTTCGACGGCCTTCCTCGTTTACGTGCTATATCCCCATGTGTATTTTCCTGTTCTGCAGAAAGCAATGTTGTTGCTACAGCGATCTTAAAACTCATGGAGTCCTTTACATTTTTCTTTGGAATATTCTTCAATGTACAGTCGCGTCTATATTCCAACCATGCCGCTGTCAAAGACAAATCCACAAAGTGCATTATCACSCGAAGTGTCCACTTGACAGAACGAATGTCAATGCGGTAATATTGAATCATTTGATCCAGTAAATCCACTCCGCCCATGCTCTCGTTATACATACGTACAACTTGTGGTCTGTCAATGCATATAAATTCATTAGAATCTTTTCCCCACCGTTTAGCCTTATCTTTATTCCAATTCTAACAAAATTCGACCCCAGGTTGATGACTTTATTGTCATACCAACGAGTGATAAGTACAACACCATTTGCGTCAATGCATTCAGCAGAAAACCCTMGCCCTCTTGATTTCATTTCTTCTCACTAGGAAGTTTGGGATTAGCGAATCTATTAACACGAATGGTTCCGGCGGCATTAATTTTGCGTTGCTTCAATATTTCGAAAAGCTGGTAAGAAGGAGAGTAGTTGTCAAAAAATAGATTGTGACCAATGGYCATACTTGGAATCCGTTGACATAGATGAAGAACAACAGCAGAACCGAAACCAACATCCTTCACTATTTTTTTTTATCTAATGGAGTTGTCGATCCTTGATAAATAAGAAAATTATACGGAATTCCACTTTTACCGCATGAAAAAAAAACTTTGATTCCCCATGGGGTGGGCTTTCCTTTTATGTATTGTTTTGCTACAAACTTCCCTTTAAATGGAATGATTTGTTCATCAATACAGAGTTTTTCCTCCAATGGTAGGCTCCAAAGACGATTTCTCACTGTGTTTATTATTGGTTGAACTTTAAAAAGTAGATCTCTATTCTGCCCTTTTTTGCCCATAACATCAACCAAATGTAAATTATTTCTAATAGAAAAAAAAAACGTTTTCTGGTCGTATTCTCTCTGAAAAATGATATTCCAAGCGAAGGATTGTAAAATATTTCAACTCTCGGAAATTTTAAAACCCTCATCAATATATGATGTGCAAAAAAAATTCGAACTTCATTGACTGAGCACTCCGTGAAATTTAATTGACCTTTCTGTTGAGCATATAAATTGGTATGATACGCAGTTCCAATGAAGAAATCATCAGTAAGGTATTTTTTAAAATATGAATATGATGTACCAATTTCAATATCTGCAGCATCTTGTGTACGTTCCAACTGAATTGCTGTCGAAGAATGTTCTATTCGATTTTTTCTCCAAGAAATAGCTTTCTTTGCTGTGAAGGTCAATGGAATTTGTATGCTTAACCTTGGCTGCTCATTATCAACTGATATACCCATTCCAGATATTTCGGCAATCTGGAATAATTTCCCGTTCTATCACTTCAAAAGTATTTCCATCCACCTTTTCGACATCATATTCCACCATATCTTCACACTGGCACTCATTTCCATCTTCAATATCAGAACAATTTGCAAGAATTTTAAATATCTCATCATCATTTAAAGCTTTATCTGCCATATTTTCTGAAAATTTATTATAAATAACCAAACTTTTATATAAATTTTTTTTCTAATCGGAAGCTTACTTTGCGGATCAATGTCAATTATATTCGACAACAATATATTGGGAATTATAGGTATACGCTAATTACTTTTTCTTTGTTTTTTTTTTTTGATAATAACGATTATTTAAACACTATTGATTAACATATAATTTTGTCGAACACTTCTGATAAATTCTAAATACCTAAATTTATGTTGAAATATAGCCGATCGGACAATTTTGTTGATAACCCAGCAAAAAGATCAAATTAACTAAGTAACTAAAATTTAGAAAACTAAATGTAGTTTATGTTCATTACAATGCTCTCTGCCTGACTAACTAATTTAACAAAAAGAACTTATGAGCACGTTTACAGTTACTTTTTAGACATGAAAAAGCGCGCTCATCCAATGTCAAATATATTCGACAAATCTACTGAAAGGGTTAATAACTCAACCATCTCCTTAATTTTGTTCAACTCGAAGGCATTGACCATATAGGGTGCTTCGGGCAGCACTTCATTTAAAATATGAGCTAACTGGACAAATCTCTCTCCCCAAATATAAAAACATGAATTCCATCGAGTTCTTATGTCAAGAATCATTTTCTTGGTATTACTTATAGAGGTCCCGGCGTCTATTTGTTTCATCCGAAATTTACCACTGGCATTAACACTTCTTTCAATAAACTTAACAATGTTTCGCACCTTAGTGATCAAAGCTGATACTTCCGTGAACTTATCTATTGATTGCGTTACAACCAAATTAAGGGTGTGTGCGAAGCAGGGTATTTTTTTTCGCCAAACAAGCTTCTATTTAATTTCATCATGGATTGAAAACAGCGCTTCACATTTTTCATACACTCGTAATTTTATTGTTTCTCTACTTGGTTCTTTCAGAAGAAAAGAAATCCTTTTCCTTCCACCATGTAAAATGGCTTGTTGTCCATTACAATATATTTCACAATTGTTGCAGTGATTTTCCTTGATTTAGAGCCATCTTGGGAAGAAATATTAGAGTCCAATCACTTACTACATACAAACATATATGTGTCTTACCAAAATACTTAGAATGGATCGTTAAAATGATAGTCGAAAGAACGCCTAATCGCAAGCGCCCACACTTAGATCATTATCAAGTTCATTTCGCTTCTAGTTGGGTCCCATCTGAACACTATTCAATACTTTTTGAATTAAATGAACTTCTTAATTTAAAAGCTTACTTGGTGCCTTCTGCTAATATCACAATTCCTACCTGTCAGATGGATTTGTAGTAATTTAAGTTGAAGCTACCTTAAATTGCTTCTGTTTTTGCTTTTCATTTTGACAAATTGATTTACATGTACTTTTATATTTCTCCGTCGGTACTTCGAAAATTCCATTATTAGTAAATTATTTTCTGTCGGTAGGTAGGTAGCGAAGTCCAGCTTTGGCAAAATGTAGTCTGATTTATTAATGGGGAGCTTGTTTAGGATTATGTCCGTAGTTCTGCTGATTCCAAAATTCCAATTCTTTTATTCTTATCGCCACAATAACTGCTGTTTTCTGAATAAAAATGTCAATTAGTTGATGGAAGATCACCTTGAGTGCATCAGTCGGAAATGACCTGATTGCACCAGTAACACCCGCAAATGCTGCTCTTTGTATAGCAATTAATTTTTTAATGTTGTATTGTTTGTTTAGCGCTGGCCACCGTACCAGAGCTCCATATGTAAGTATAGGTCTTAAGACAGCCGTATACATCCACATGATAAAATTTTTTTGAGACCCCAATTCTTGTTGACGATTCTCTTACAAGTATAGTAGGCCATGTATACTTTGCTTATTCTTATTTCTATATTTATTCTCCAGGACAGTTTGGTGTCAATTTCCACCCCCAAGTATTTAGTGGTGGGGGATAGAGTGAGTGAGCCCTCTTGAGGCGTCCCTATACTCACATATCTTGTTTGCAGCGCCGTTTGAAGCTATAATCTTCCTACTCTCAAGCATCGATAGTATCCATCTTTTCTATCGAATTTGTTTCAAACCATTTATTACTTTGTTTTATACTGAAATACTAAAGGCGTCCGTTCAGATTCAGTCACCTACCCTTACATTACCTGCTATACAGGTAGCTCAACGAAAAGTGATAGAAAATTAAGGAAGTAGAAGAAATCTGTATAAACAAACTCAGTACAAATTCACTACAGTCTGCCACATACTAGGATTCGATAAAGATTGTTTGCTTCTAATATTTGCAGAGTTCTCTCTTGTCGTTCTTTAACGCATCATGTGGCGCACACATAGAGAGCGATGCGACATGGCTACACGACAGTGAGCTGCAAATGGCGTCTTGAAGCTTGCTACATGAATATTTGAAAGACGGCAGCGACATATCAAACAGCTGATGTACACAATTTCGTCGTTTGCCAATTTTAAATATACAAAATGGCATCTCTCGTGTTCAGCTGTGTAATTTCGAGCTTCTGTTAATTTGTTTAATTTATATTTTAAAATTGTTGTGAAAATTTTTGAATTGAGTGATCCGTACAGATAAGTATCCCTGTGATATTTTTCTATTAAAGCATCTCAAATTCACTTAAATTGTGTGTTGATAATTTTAATCTATTCCGCCGAGTCACTTTCAATTTGTTTTTGTTGCTATATTTCGTTGTTGCCATCTTACACTCAATGAAATTTAATTATTTTGTTCAAAGTGAATTTTTTATGCAAAAAATAAGTAAATAAGTAAATTTCTTGGTTTTATATTATCAATTTTTATTGCAAATGATTTAACAGAGCTATTTTGTGCTCCTCTTTTTAAAATAGCATCAGTTTTGTTAGATCTTTGAATAATTTTACATATTGTGGCATCACTACTCCTCTCTACTGTCGTTGGCAACAATATAAATATTTTTAATTTAGCGAGAGCGACAACTGAGAGCCTGCTGTCGTGTAATCGTGCAGCTGTGTAAATAACTGTGTCCATAAGAACCTGTGTATTTTACTCTTTGACAGATGTCACTTGAAGTCTGTCGCTCTGTTCAGCATGTCACTCTTATTTAACCTACTTATGATAGGAGCGCATATAAAATACATATGTGTTGCTGTATTCAGTTCCATTGAGCCTTTTCCCGTTAGCTTCTCACGCTCGACAATGCTTTCAGACATTTACACTTTGTTTATAGCTGGAACTTATGGCTTGTAAAACGCTAACACAATATGAACGGCAATTAGAGCTCGGGGACTTGGAACTCTTGGCGCATAAGTTGCTAGCAATGACATATTGTTGACACATTCATCAGTCAAAAACGCGTTGCCGCATTGCGTTAGCGGTGAAGTCAGTAGCGTCGGTGGTAGACTGTTGCAGCAGTCAGGCGCCATTTTACCTTAGCAATGACAGAAGCGACGTTGGAAACTGAAGTCGCCACAAATGCAATTGTAAGCAACGCACAGCATACATGGATTTATAGTTACTTTTACAAAATCATACAAATGAACTTAACAGCTTCTCCGACCAAACGGCAGCGGAACGGTTGGGCAAGTAGACAGCAGAGCGGCAAGATGGAGGACCGAATGCGAAAACTACAACCGTTAAATACGTCAGTATGCATGTCAATGCATACATAAGCATGAGTGTTTTCTTGAGGGCAAGCGGCAGCGCTCATAAAAGATGTGCGGCAGAAGATGCCAGCATGAATAAGTTTCCTGCTGGCTGGCATTGTGCGGCTAATGTGTGTGCGTAATCAGATAAGTAAATGCATGTGTTTGTGTGAAGAAATGTATGACTTTTTCAATGTTTGTCTACAGTAAACTATTACCTACATATGAATTAATTTGAGCTCAACCCTGTACATGCACACGCACTTACATACACATACGAGCATGCCATGCGCATACTTTGAAGGCAAACATTTTGTGGCACGTTGCGAGCGAGCACATTGGCATTGCATTTGTTACTGCTGAAACCACCGTCACTACAACTCGAGCCACCACCTAATTCTGTTCACCTCTGCTCACCATGCTTCGTCTCTGCACGTATGTCTTTCAATACTGCAGCAATGGAGCCGACCAGCCAACTCAACCAGCAGGCAGTTTTTTTACTTGTGTTTATTGCTATGAGCGCTCATCTTGCTGGGGGGCTTCTTACGGCGCTCGAAGTGTTGAAATGTATTGCTGCTTCGGCTGTGCCTAAGTACCCGGTAGAATGCCAAAAAAGCAATGCCGACTGTTGAAAGAGCGTTGTAGAAGCCGCAAAGGGCTGGGGGCTGGGCTGCACCATTGTATAAGAATTGTATGTAGTTGCATATACACACGCATACATATAAACACACATATGAGCATCTGTAGTAACATGTGCTGCTGCTGCAATGCAGCGCTGTCTGAGCACAATTTTGCATGTGGCACGTACATATGTACGTACATTCGTACATACAAACATTGAGAACCGCTACGTGTCTTTGACTGTGGGGGCAATCGTGCAACAAGTTGGGGCAGCTAGTGGTTGACGGGGCAGCTGCAGCTGTCTGCCACCATTGTGGCGCAATACAGAAGCTACGGCCTGTCGTTGGCTTGTGGTTGCAGCCTGCTGCAAACTGCCTCCTGTTGCCTATTCGCGCAGCCTACAGTGCGCCCCTCTTGATCTTCTACACAGAACACAACTTCGCTGCTTCTCCTGCTTGTTATTGCTGTCGCTTGACACGTTAAGTTGCATGTGACTTTTGTACTTCTATTCTATTATTTTGTTATATTTAATTGTAAGTTTGTTGTCGTTGTTTTCGTTACTGTTGCTGCTGTGCCTTTTATGCGGAATTGAGTTCATTTCAATTTCGGTTTCAACTGAGGTGTTTACGCACACACGCACACTTATGGTTAGAGAATAAATATGTATGTATGTAAATGCGAGTGTCTCTCGCTTGAAATCTATTTAAATTGAGGGTGTAAAATGCGGAGCGTCAGCAAGTGGTGTTTAATTTTCGTCATGTGCGTCGAGTTAGCATGAAAATCTAGCGGCTGATTTTAGTAAGGAAGGCGAATTCAGAGGGGAAGTTTTGAAGAGTTCAACAAAATTACAGATCAACACATCAAAGTGAAACTCACGTCAGTTTCGTAAAATATTGCCGTTGATGTTGTCAAAAGTGTGCTTTAAGTTTATTAATGAGTATACATACAATATATGGTACAAATGTACACAGTTACATATGTATTGTATATATGTATATATGTATGTATGTATATGTATATATTTATTGATACAGCTGTGTTTAACTCTGCTGATGGCTTTGACCTTCTTGCACATAAACAATTTTTAAGACCAACTGTTCCACGATTAAATTTTTACGTCATGAAGTATAACAAAATAAGAAAAAACCTTAAGTTCGGTTGAATTAAAGCTGTTATATTATTCATAAAAAATTAGCTACCAAAAAAAAAACTTTATTTTGATCGGTCAGTTTGTGTAGCAGCTTTATTCTTTAGTGATGCTATGTGAAGAATTTATTCGGAGATTGCACCTTGGTTTAGGGAATTAGCTTGAAGATATCTCGTTGAATAAAGAAGTGCTTTTTGCAAATACTGGATATACGAGTATATCAATATCCGCTGACAACAACATAAGACGACAATTTTTTTTAGTGGATTTAAGACAAATTTACATTATTTGTTTTGAAACTCGATCAGACTAATGATAGAACAAATGCTTCATATGTATGTATATCGACAAAGCGCTCTCTTGATGCGCTTAATTTCAAATCCTACTAGTTCGCATTAATGAGAGAAGGTATGACATCCGCAATTTTGCAGCCGTACGCTTGCCTAAGCTGCTGTGATAGTTCTGTCAGCATTGGTCATTCTGACACCATTTTTCAGACCAAATTCCTTAACCAGAAAATTTATTTTCTTGCGATCTAATCCTTGCCTGAGGCACTTATTAGAAGTGGCTCTGTGCCAGAAATTATACGGATACACACATAGTGAGCTCTGAAGCTGTAGATATGCTCTCACTATTTTGGCAGTCCGCTTTGCTTGAAAAGAGAGAGCTCGAGACAAAACTGTGGTTTTCTTATTTTAATTTGTTTGCTTGTAGAATATGCATCAGTTTCAAATTTAAAAGTCTTCGGTTGCCCAAGTTCATTTCAAATCATTTTTATAACTGACTCACTGCTTTCTTCACTGCTTCTGGATAAGGAAGCGAAGCGTATGGGTTTGGTTGTGAACGAGGACAAACGAAATATATTCTGAGATCAAACAAACAGTCATTGCATTTGGGACTTGGCCCACACGTTTCAAGACGTAGATAATTTCGTCTATCTTCAAGTGCATATCAACACAAACAACAAGATCCGCCTTGAAATCCAACGCAGACTCTCTTGACAACAGATGCTACTTTAGACTGAGTACACAACTGAAAAGTAAATTCCTCTCTCGACAAACAAAGACCGAACACTATAAGTCCCCGTCCTGCTATATGGTGCGGCGGTATGGACAAATACATTATCTGATGAGGCGGCCTTAGGAGTGTTCGGGAGATTATGGTACTACGGCGCATTGCTTATGGCGAATACAGCAGTCGATGGAATGTTTAGCTGTCTACTCCTTTGGAGAGATCACGTGGAAAAGGATATGGCTGAACTTGGTATCTCGAATTGGCGCCAAAAAGTGAAAACTCGACTATTACCGCGTAAGCAGTGTTTACGGCATAAGGCCCAATTATTTTGTTGACGGAGGGTTTCAGTTTTTCACACACTACGCTCGATCTTGTTGTGATATTAAAGAGGATAAATTGCGAAATTGAGGTGCCTTTTTTTTGTGAATTGGGCAAAACACACTTATGTTCGAATCTTCGGGCATGCTTTCAACCATCCATATCTTGCAAAGTGGCCCCTTTTCAGTTCTTCGCCGTCGTATTTGAATAGCTCGGCCGGTAATCCATTTGGCTCTGCCGCTTTGTTGTTCTTAAAGCCGGTAATTGCTATTCGAACATCGAACATCTATTACATCGTCATCGATTGCGGAATAGTTTTCGCTCTCTTCAGATGTTACACTTTCACTGCTGTACAGCAGGCTGGAGAAGTGTTTCTTCCATAATTTCGAAATGCTCTGAACATCAGCCACTAAGTCACCACTTAGGGTCCTACAAGAGTGCGCTTCGGTCTGGAAACCTTTCGTTGGTGGCCACATCTTTTCGTAGAATTTTCAAGCATTGCCCCTGTCGGTCAGCTTCTCCATCTCTTCATACTACCACATTTTGGGCTCTTTCTCTTTTTTGTTTGCATATCAATTTCGCTTCCCTCTTCAACTTTCGGTATCTATCCCACCCCGCTTCTACTCTGATCGATTATGACTTTGCGAGGTAGGCAGTCTGTTTACTCTCCACTGCGGCATGACAGTCCTCATCGTACCAGCTGTTCTTTCGTGTTTTCCGAAAGCCAATATTCCTATTATAATAAAATACTTCTCTCGTAGCGTACTGCTTTAAGATTATATTCTCCTTCGGAATTAGAGTAATAACGATATTGGTATATTTTAGTGAGCTTTGTTCAACTTCAACTTTAGAGCAAACTAAAAATACTAGTAATTCACTTGCTTACTTCTCTAAGTATAGATAAGAATATGAGGTGCGCCAACTTGTTTGTCTTTGGAAAAAAATATTGGAGTTCATTAAAAACACGACGATTGATTAATTTACTTTCTCTTTTCAATTAACCTCACAAAACGAGATCAGAGACAAAAAAATACACATTTTATTTCGAGGACACCACATCGGTCAAAGGAACTTTTAAAGCTAGATCTACGAAAACCCGTGTCAATTTGCATCGAAACCTGGCAATACCTGCTTACTATAGCCGACACCGGCGAGTTAAATAAGCGTTGATCAGAGTTTGTCAGAAACTTAGGCAATTTCTTTGATATTGCTAACACCGATGTACTTCAATAATGGAAGTAAATTAATATAAGTCTTTTTTGCAACAAGAACGCGAGCGAGGTCACATGGAGAGGACAAAATTAGGACCGATAAATAGATAATGGCGAGTTTGAGCACTATTGAGGTAGAGAAGCAGCGATCGACAATAGCGCAGAGTCAACATTATTGACATCATCATGTGATTCTATATGGGGAGAAACAACTAATTCGAATACAGATATGGTATCGTAACGAAAAGATTGGTCGTGTAATTGGAAACCAAAAATATAAATGCGGAAAGATATCAGCACTTCAAAATTAATAGTGGCAATAGACAGGTGCAATTTCACAATGAGAGATACCAGATATGTTTTTGAAGCTGCCATTGAGGCAATTGGATACAATATTGATGCATTTCGGATAAGTAAGTCCTTAATTAAAAAGTCGTACCCAAAAACACAAAGAGTGTGCGTAATGTAGTAAAATCAATTTTGACATGACATGGTGATGGTATATTTTGATGGAAAAATTTTTGCCTGATTTAGATGCTCGGAAATCAATGGCAAAACGTCTTCAAGTCGTTATTTTCATATAAAAATAAAGAAAAATTGTTCATATCAGTGCACTATAGCATATAACTGCTATACAAACTGAACGATGAAAATCAAGTTCCTTTATGGATTCCCTTTTATTTGTGAATATTATGTAATATTCTATTTACACAGTACACAAATTTATAGTTACATACATACATATATATTTACATACATACATACATGCTCGATATCAAGTCGGAAGGGGTTGTCATGACTCGGAATAATACTTTTTATTTATGCTCATAAAATGATTTAGCAAATAAAATAGTGGATATGCAATATAATTATCGAGAAAACCAAAATTTTGCCCTCTACCTTGGTACTCCCTAATCCTCACCTTAAAAAATTTTTTTGCAGCTGCCTTTATTTATAAGACCCGAACTGGTTTTTTACACTGGCGTTAATTATTTTAACATATCACAAAGGCTCAATACAAAAGAGCAGTGAGTCCATATTGTCTACAAATAAATGTACATTTAGATATGTATATATTTATATATGTACATAGGTGCATACTTATGTACATATCTACAAGTTGCTCTTGAATCTTTCTTCTTTGTTCTTACTTCGGTTGTAGCGAGACGAAATGTGATTGATCTGCGCGAGAGTGTTTGCTTCCACCATGAACTGCCATGGACTGCATGCACTCCGACATGCCAACAAGATGAATCATATACATAAGTAGGTGCAATGTTATCTAGAAGCGCGTTGTGAGGCTAAGTGATGATAAAAATTCCAAGTAAGCTGCGGGCATGGCCTTTCCACATGAATGTGTGTTTTTATATATACATATGTACATACTTATAAGTGAAAATTTGTACGTATACATATGTATATAAATGTGTCTTTAAATGTATGAATGAAATATTGACGTGTTTAATGCGTATAATATAGCACGACCAGTTTTCTTTGACTTCACAAAATTTCATCCATTTATGTCTAGTAATTTATGAGAAAATTTCTTTACAATTTTATCATGCTCTAAATTTCAACCTTCAATAATTTAAAAAAAAAAAAAACCAATTTTGACGAAATATTTATATCACTGGGTATGCGTCTGGTCCCCTTCCTAATGAATTGCTAATTTTCAAAATCGGTGATTTTTCGAAATTTTCGTGGACCACTTGAGGTGATTGGATCCAACAATGGTTGCCAGTCGGTACTTTTTTCTTTCTTTCGTGGACCACTTGACGTGATTGGATCCAGCAATGGTTGCCAGTCGGTACTTTTTTCTTTCTATATTGGCACACAACATTTTACCACAGAACCATTTGCGATAATTTAAATTGTTTAATATATATAATATATACATATATGTATATATACGGATATGTGCATAAATGACAAAAAACTACTTCAAATTAAATTTAAAAAAAATACTCAAACTATTACTAATGGTTTGTTTGGCGTTTTGATATACAAGATAATAACTATGTAAGAGGCAACCGTTCTTTGACAGCCTTCAAAGCGTTCATTTTTTCATACAAACATTCAAAGTACAAGGTAATTATAGATATTTTTTTACGATCCATTTGTTTAAATAATAATATTTTACATAATTTTTTGTTAAACAATTGAAATTTTTAAAGTGTTCTTTACGCTAAAAAAAATCGAAAAGTATGTGACACAAAGCAGATTCACCTTTAATAATATGCAAAAAAAAATTTTGTTCATTCATACCAGTCCAAAGATATTGAATTTTTTTCCCCCTACCGTTCTTAAAACGTACAGCACATCAAACACCGATTTTCTTAATGAACTGCTAATTTTCAAAATCGGTGATATTTAAAAATTTTTCCATATTCCATAGCATTGGGCCCAAAATGAACCCTTGTGGTACCCCACCAGCTACAGTTTAGCTTTTGATCCCTTCGTCAGTGTCGTATAACAGCAGCCTGTCGGTTTTCTAACGCTCGTATTATGTGTTCCAATGTGCAGAATTGAATGGATTTATCATATAAAATGTGATAATTACGCAATATTTTTTGGTGCTATGCATCCAACTTATATCTTCAATAGCTTTATCTGCTGTTTCGGTCAGTTTTTTGATTGCGTCGACAGTCGAGCGCTTTCTGCTAAAAAAAATATTGGTTGCAAGATAGTCCATCTTCAACTTCTTCTAGGTTTGCTTCAAGGCGTTCACAAATCAGTCGTTCAAGGATTTTTCCAATCGTGCCTAACATGCACAATGGTCGATACCCACTGGGATCTACAAACCTTTTGATTGGTTTCCATAACAAGACCGAATGCTGTTGTTTCCATATTTTTGGTAAAATACCAACTATAAAACCACTTTGTATATATGTACTTTTAAGGCATTTCCATATCCGTATATGTGTGCTTATGTGTTTGTGTGCATGTAAATGTTGTTTAAACCCTCATATACTCGAATTCCGAAGCCAATGCAATTGATGATGTTCAACAACTGACACACAAAATCACATTTTGTCAACTTAATAAAACTGTAAGTAGAATTCTGAGCAGCAAAGGCATTACAACAATAAAAATAAAAGACACACGAAGAAAAACAACTAGTTACAAAGGAAATTCATGAAAAATTGATAGTCTCGAGGCAGGCAAACGATTCCTGCATACAAACGCTTACACCTGTGTGCAGTTATACGAGCATAGTGAAATAAAGAAGCAGGCGAGAGAATAACGCTTGAAGAGCTGAGGAAAGCGTAGAAAAGGAGTCTGCAGTAGCAAGGAGTATTTTCTGTAGGCATCTCATAGACATATACACATATGTAAGGGTACCTATCCTCAAACAAATGCATGTATTCACACATCTAATAGCAACTAGTGCAAACACTGCCGAGCAGCTGAAATCAAGTACAGCGCCAACTTTTATTCAGGCTCCAAGAATATTGCACTTTTGCCATGCAGACAAACTATTCAAATACACAACAACAAAAACTGGCGCAAACTACGACAGTCAGGCGTAGCATGGGTTGCAAATACACCAAGCCTGCATTAGGAAAGCGTTGCTATCCTTGAAGAAATAGCAGCAGCGGCAGGAGCTGCTTACTTCCAACGGCCGGCATGTCAGCGACAAAGCGTGGAACGGGGTTAAGCATGCACAGCAGACGATTGTACGGCGGGTTGCATGCACTAAAGCGGCTGGCGAGGCAGTGGAGCCGGAAGTAATAGCAGTAAAGAGTGTAGTTTACAGGAATGAGCAAGGAATTAGAGCAGTTCTGTGTTGGCCTATATGTAAAGTAAGTTGTTGTTGCTGTTATTTTTTTGTACTTTTGTTGCCTACTTCTTTTCGTTGTTCAATGGCATGCTGACAGTACGATTATTTGGCTGTTTTATCGATTATTTATACACACATTATGCACAATAAACATGTGGGTTTATAAAAAATTATATTTGATATGAATGCACATACATACATAAAAGACTTAAAATTGTTTTATCGTATTATCTCGATTTACCATTATACATACAAGCACTTTAGAGGCTACTAAGTAAGTTCCCACGTACTTATTTTCACAATATGGCGAGCGCTTAATTTAATTAAATGTTGGTTAGACTCTTCAAACATAATAAAGATATACTTAAATGAAGTATCGACCAAAAAAGTGTGCTTCAAAATTCTCAACAAAGTAGAAATTGACTTCAAAATTGCTGGCATTCTCGATGGATCTATTGACACGAAATGAAATTAGCTTGGTATTAAGCGGGAGAACACCTAAACTATACATTTTTATACCATAACTTTGGTATCAGCGTCAGTTAAGCCATTAAAAACCTTTGACAGATACAATTTTGGGACTCTTAGATTTCCGAGAATATCCTAACCACTACTTCAAACCAAACCTAAACTTAACCACTACTTGTTAGGGAGTTTATCTTCGTGTAAACGATTTAATTTTAAGAATTCTGGAGCGCCATAATTATCTGAACCTGCCGATATCAAGAGAAAATTAGCCAATTTTTCCAGTGCTTACGTAATCTGTTACGAATAACAATAGTCACGATACAGTCTCGGCGTCTCGCAACATTTTTATAATAATTTCTTGACTCTTCCAGATACCTGTGGTCGAGGAGTGCTTGCATGCCAAAAGCTTTTGCTGGGGGCTGACGTCTACAAGCTAAGAGGCAAAGCGAATAGCCTAACAGTCAGATGACAACAATAACAAATGTCTGTCATGTGTAACTGATGTCGTTGTGAATTTTATGGATTGTTCCGAGTTGCTGGTTCCAATCTACCAGCATACACACACACAACGGCATAAACCTACAAGGACACAAATATTTGCGCAGCGTTGCTAAAGCTTTTGCCGAGCTGTTTGTTGCTGTTGAACTCACTTGAAATGAATTTTCACAGCATTGCATGTTGTCTGGAAGTTTTGAAAGAGCTGAATGAGGTCGAGTCGTTGGCGGCAGCAGTGCCGGTGGTCGGTGGACGGTGTCGGCAATGGCATTGTTGCGCTGCTTACTCGTCTTGTCGATCCTGGCAGCTAAACCAAGCGGCATAGTAGGAGCTAACTTAACGTTGGCAATGTACACATTTATCTTTATTTCCAACACGAACGGCAAAGGCAACAACTCGAAGTTATTACATTGTGGCTCAGGTTAGAACGGCAAATTTTTGCCGGCGTTGGTGGCGAACTGCGTCTACGTAAAAATTTTCTGCTCGCTATGTTAAATGTTCAAATGTATGTACATATGTATATTCAAATTAGATATACATATATTTGTGTGTGTATGTAAAAGAATCGCCTTCAATATCTCTCTTAGTTATTTGGTGCTTATTCATAGCCGAATATATTGAAATTTATTAAATGCTAAAGTTTGTGGAACGAAAAGACGGTACCTATGTACATACATACATGAGAGGGATTATTATGAAACATACATATGTATATATTATATAATATTTTGTATATATATACGTTTATATATAAAAATGTATAGGTGTGTATAAGCATATACAGTAGACTTTTTTGGAATTGTTAGTTGTTAAGTTTGGTAAAAACTCGAATTACGTAACTTTTAATATGTTTGTTTGTATATTTAGATTTAAACATCTTGATCTTAGTTCTTTTTTTAGCTGCAGGGAAAGATTTAATGCAAGACATGGAGTTAACAACAATGAATTCGCGTTTATAACCTCTCTTCCAAGATATCGGCAAGAAACCCTCGACTGAACCTACCTAAACAAAGCCTTGCATTCACATTGCAGATATTCTGTAGTGTGTTCTTGTATTGTGAAAGGGATTATAGGACCACTAAGAGATAAATACGTTCTTTATCATAGTTCTATCATTAATTTCTTCGACGTATTAAAATTTAATGTTTATTTGGGTTGAAATAAAATGAAGTCAAGGACTGTCACCTCGGAACCATTCCCAGAAATTACTTCAAGAATGTTTTCTGTTACAATAACAACAGCAACAAGGATTCTACATCTTCCCAATGAATACTATTCAGTGCTTCTTCGTGACTTTTTGCTACAAACACGACTCATATCGTTCCGCGACCAATAAAGAATTTATATTTTATAAACAAATTCATCTTACTTTTGGATCATAACATATCATACAATTTTTTAAACCAACTAATTGCATCATCTAGAATTAAATGTTCGGAAAATTACAAGGCCTTTTACTCCCTGAACTTTCAATTCCCTCTCAAACAGCGGCTAATAAGTCTTGAAAATTACCCAGCGGGATATGGTAGACATTGGTAAGCGAGCAAGGTAAACGATGCATAATTATTGTATCACTTACTTCGACCGCTGAAAATTAACACGGCTATGTCCTACGAAAAGTAACAGATCACCCCTTTCGCTCACCATAGGGACGAAGAATTTTTCGATGCAACAGTTAACGAAGAATTCTTCTACTTCTACTTTGTGGCTGAGTCTCTTTTGGTTTTTTTCCAAGCAACATAACTTAAAGAAAGGGCCTTTGGCGAGTATGATGCTTTTTTTGAATTTGGTGAGCATACTCCGATTCGGTGAAACCTTCTACTTTTACATATTCTACAAAAAAAAAGTTGAAACTGTATGTAACTATAAATTTGCATCAACGGTAAAAACACGAAAAACTTGCCAAATAGTAACGAAGTAAACTGCTTCATTTTTAATTAGTCTGCTAATATGTCTTTTCGAGAATATTCTTGTATTTCTTTATTCAAAGTTTAAACACAAAATTAAACAACATTTTTAATTAAAATAGAGGCTCACCTAAACGCAACCAACGTTCTGCAAATTTTCTTTAAATGCTTGACGATTTGATTAATGGAAATATTTACTTATAATTTTATTTCATCAACTTGTATTTGTTGTTTACATATTGTATTGTAACGTTTTTCATGTACTTTCTTGATTGTAAATATGAACGCAGTAGAATTGAACTTCATAGCTTACTTTTATGCATTACCTCGTATCGAAAAATTTACTGCGGAGTATTCTTCAAAGAAAAGTGTAAACGGTGAGTATTAAATATTCTCCGAGAGAAATATGTCAATTAAGTGAAAACATGTGGTTAGTTAGAAATTACAGAAGTTAACGGTATAATACGATGCAACACATGTCCGAAAACAAAAATAAAAAACCGAAGCATAAAAAGTCAATTAACTGTCATTTAAAATAAAACGCCAAAAACCGCACGTGTCAAGCAAACGGAAAGCAGCGTAACGAATTCATTCCACTACAGCAACATCACCACGACGCGCTGTGACTCACGTAAAGTGTTCACTGCCCGCACGTTAGAGCAATCGTTGCTTTGTCGAAGTGGAATTTCGCATATTCACCGGTGTATATTTTGTGTGTTTGTATGCCATTGCTAGTTATGGTAATGTTTCGCTGTAATTTTACGCGTTTGTTATTGTTTTCGTTCTTTTGTGCTCTATTTCATGAATATAGCCTTAGGGTTTTCCGCTTAATTTGTCGTCATTCCACACCTTTGTCAGGTAAGGTGTAAGGCACGACAAGTAATACTATACATATGTATTAATATGTATGTGAATGTGCATATACGTACATATGTACGTATGTATATATTTACATATACCGTATATTTGTTTCTATTTCAGTCATTGACGCTTGTTGATAGGCCAAAATTAGGGAGCCGCTTTTCAGCGTAAATTCACGCTACTCCACGCACTTCACAAACAGCAAAATTTCTGAAGGTCATTAGTAATTACTTAACGAGGCGAAAAAAGTCTGAATTCACAGTGCAGTTGAACGACCATGACGCCGAAACCAAAGTGTGCAAGTGCGAAAAGTACAAAAAATTACTTTCAAATAAACAAATATACGCGTATACGGTCATGGAGAGCGTGACACAAAGCGCACCGAATATTCATAAATTTTTAATTTGTCACACAGGTACATACATACGTACATATGTATGAGGCGTAGCTACTGTCTCAAGATGAAACAAGGGAACCAGCGCCGCCTTAGTGAAGGCAGAAGAGATTTATTTGTATTTTTTATTGATTTCCTTGTCGACAGTCAGTTCTACGCAGCTGACACAGACTCCGGTTTTCATCAGAATTTTCACTGTTTACCTCAGTGGGATTCCATATGAAATTTTTTTGTAGGCTCTAATAGCCAACAAGGAATTATACTTTAAAATTTTAAACTTCAGCATATTCTTCAGATATGGCGTCCGATATATGATAATGTTGGCGTAGTGTAAATATTCACCTTCCGGAAGTTTCAAAATTTCATAAGTACTGTTCATGGCAAACTATTAAAAGATGTTAATTTAATTATGTGAAAAATATAAAAATATCGACAACAAAAATTAGAAGTAAGGGTTAAGATCGGGTGTAACCGACATGTTAAACTTAAAATACTTTCAGGTGTTGGGAAGATTTTATAGTGCAAAATGTTGCGGAAAAATCAAACATTTATTATTCTGCAAAAGGGAAAAATGGACTACAATCATATTTGGTATCCTATTAACTTATATTAGAGCTGTTAGTTTAACTAACTCTCATTACTCTATTTTGCTACATATCAGAGATGTTTTTAAATCTAACCTAGTTAACCCAAATCTGATTTAAAGATAACCAAAGAGGCTAATTTCAATACATTGGGAATATGAAGGAAAAATGTATCGGTGAAACGAAAACCACTATTATATAAAATGCGTTTAGACCCCGATCTAGACCGATTTAATTCATATTTAGTACCACATTATCTTTATGAAAATATTGACTAACATAAAGTCGAAAATTATTATATCGGGTGTATGTATGCGCTGGGGGAAGTTTTTTATCTGATTTCATTCCTTTTTGGCAATACGACATACCATTACTAGGAAATACATATTATTTTCAGAAAACAATACTCTATGCCTTTCATTACTGTACCTCACAGATTGAGCAATATTGAACTTGAAAAGTTATGGTTTGATTTCGACTATTTCCGGATGTAATATGGCATACTTTAATTGTTAAGTGGAATAATCATATGACATTTAAAATTGTGATATATGGAAAGTAGGCGTAGTTGTAGCCCGATGTACAAAATTTGTGAGAAATCTTAATTATTTTAGAGATATACATATAGTTTCACCCAAAGAAGGGCGTGTAAAATTTTATGTCTCTGACGCATTTATAATATTTACTTTGTTATAGCTCTATTAGTAGTTTTCGACATAAATATTCTATGGAAAGTGGTCGGTCCATTCAACCGATTTTCACAAAAATAAAGAAATTTTCAGCTAGTTTGGTTGGAATAGAAAAATTGTAATTTAGGGAGTCAACTGTATTAGAAAGCCATCGACCTCGTAATTTTCAAATCAATTGCAGTGTTTTGGAATTATCACTACATATATCAAAATACCATATGTATGCACATAAAGCGGTTGGCAATAACGATACAATTTATTTGGACAGATGAAAATGTAAAAAAACTAATATTAATATCATCAAATGAACAAAATAAATATATTTATTTAGTAATTTAATATCCCGCTTACACATAGAAGAATTCGAACTAATCTTTTCTCCAAATCAGGCATTTTGAAACAAACTGAATATCAGCTGACTGTTCCCGCCCGCATTGCCAACATACTTCGTCAGGTATCTGAGCAGCATGTTAATACACTCGAGTGGGCCAAGAAGGTGCTGAGCGACAGCGAGGTCGATAGCCCAGGACTGGAAGCGAACAGAAATGAACCAACGGTTAAGCGGCAAAGCTCGCATGAGGGAGAAACCTCGCTTGGTAAAAAACCGCGAAATCGCTCAAAGCGCTGGCGCAATAGAACTTGGTGTCCTCGATTGCAGTGCGAAAGAGAGTAGCGGCGACTATCTCTTCAACTTTCCTTAAGGTGGTCAAACGAAACCCTGGGCCACCCACCAAGATCGGCTCTCTTATATAAGGAGGCAGTCTCTCAGGTGGATCTTCTTCTTCGCCCTAGGGTTCACGTCTGGCTGCCAGCCGAACCTGTTTGGTGATGATCAAATGAAAAATGGAAAACGACATGAATCTTTCGAAAGTAGCGAGTTCTGGGAGCGGTTCGTCAATCGACGACTCCGTCTTCAGCCTCGAACCATTGTTTGAGGAGGTGCGGGCCGATCCCGACATGGGCGCTGAACTAGCGCTACCTCCTGAAACTTCTTAAGATTAGCCTCCAACACGCGAAGGCGTTCTCCGCCAATTTACTGCTTCGTGGTCCTGATCCAGGAACCGTGTCTGACTAGTAAGGGGATCTCTGGATTGATGACAAATAGCCATACGCTGCTGGCGACCAAGGATGCAGGTAGAAACAGAGCCCGTATGTTGGTAAAAATCAATTAACGGTATTTATTTTACCTAATTTTAACAACATTGACGTAGTGTTATCAAAACTAGAGTTTGATGCCGGAGATGTCTGGCTAATTTGCGCGTACATGCCACACGACGATGAGGTGGAGCCATCTCCCTTACTATTGAGGAAAACCTTGGTTGAAGTGTCTCGGAATGGTTCGGCCGTCATCGTCGGTTCCAATGCCAACTCCCGACACCCAATCTGGGGTAGCTCGGACATCAGTAATGCGCCGTTTTTTGATTTTTTTGTTAGAGAACATCTTTGCATCTGTAATAAGGGAAACTCTCCTACTGATGTGACCGCAGGCAGGGAGGGATTCTTGAAATCACCCTAACTTTACACACGATTGCCCCGCTGATCTCAAGCTGGAGGATCCTCGATGATCACTGGTATATCGGGTACGCCTATAAAATCATTTAGAAATCCTGGGAATACAGACTGGAAAGGATACCGCAGGAGGAGCAGGTGAATCGAAGTCTTCAGCTCGACGTGCAATACTGCACTGGAGACGTTTGTCTACTGAAAACACCGAAGGGAAGAGGGAAACCTCTCTGGTGGACTATGAAACTCTCGGATATCAGGGCGTGCTGCAGACGTTTATTTAACAAGACTTATAGGATTGGGTTAACTGACGACTGGGCGTTGTATAAAACAGGACTTGCAATATAGAAGTCCGAGTTAAGAAAGGCTAAGAGGACCTCATAGAAGATCTTCTGCGAAAAAGTGGAGGTCTTCAACACTCCTCTAGGCAAAAAACAAAGTGTAACCGGGTTATCTCAAGGATGCATATGGGCAGTGGGCCCTGAGCAGTGAAGAAACACTTCAGATGCTTCTTTTCCCGTTCAAGTCCCCGAGACCGGACGGAATCATACCGGCGCAGCCGCAGCATAGTAAGCTTTCCACGGCATCCTGCCGGAGGCAGTCGTAACTGCTCTTGACGGCTTCGTTGAATCGAACCTCAAACACCTCATTCTCAATCTTCTGTGTGACTGAGCCTCTCACCGAAAGTGGTCCTCTGGCTCTATGACACCATAGTCAAGCTCATTATTTTCTTTGGAGTCTTTAAGAAGAAAAGCAAGGAAACTCGACAGCGTTCAACGGGCTGTGCTCATCAACATGTGTGGTGCACTAAGGACCACTCCAACCAGGTTGAGGTTGCAGCCATCAAGGTAGCAGCAGATTTGCGCCTGCTTTAGAGAAATAAGCATTCACTCAGAGAGCGGAGCGATGATATTAGACTTGAACTTATTTACAGTGCGTTCAGAGTTGATCGAAGAGGGTCTAACTTCGCTATCATTAACAGCGAGTATCTTTGTGATAAGACTGGTATGGGTACCGGGCTATAGCGGAATCGCAATTAACTGCAAAGCTGCTGAGTTGGCAAGGAAAGGCATCCTAGAATTATTATCGGTAGAATGTACTCTGTACACTCTTGTATTCTACTACTGGATAGCTGGCCCTCGCGGATACTTGGCCAACGCTCGGCCAATCGCAAAAGCCTTTTGGCCCAAGATTGGTCGCAGGAGATATAGCGATCTCTTTGCTCTCAGTAAGGCTAGCTTGTCCCTAGATGTGGGGCTTTTAACAGCCCATTGCCATATTGGAGTACATGCTGCAAGATTAGGAATCTTACCAGACGCCGTCCTCTGAAGTGTTTGGACGAAGATGCGGTAGAAACAAGTCAGCACTCCCTTCTTGACTGTCTCGCGTTTGGGAGGTCAAGACTTAGACACTTCGGGGTGCATACCATCAGACATCCTGCCGAACTGTCGGATGTTGAAATTAAGCGCCTTTGCAAGTTTGTATTTTCTACTAAGCCTTTTTCCAATCTGCAAGTCCGAACACACAGGAGTTCTTATTTTCAATGGCTTCACAAAGGACCACATTTATCAGTCCACGTGTGATCTTTGATCAGCTATCTAACCTAACCTAGCTATTAGCTTGTGATGGTCAAATAAAACAGGCCTAATAATATTCAATTTTATCTACATTTATTTCACTTTCATTCTTTCTGTTATCGTTCACTACGATTGTTAGTTTGTTGTCACCTTTGTGTCGTGATTGTTTTGTTGTTGTGAACGTCTTGAAAACGGTGGAAACGAGCACAACTGCAAACACGTTTTTGGTACAAAACGACTAATGACGGCTAAGAAGTGATTGAGGTGATTAAGAAGAGCGCGCAGACAAAAGAAGTGCGTGAACAGAAAGATGGGATATGAGATGGAAAACAATCGTAGTATGATCTGTTGGAGCGAGTGTTGAAATAGATTTTTATTTTTATATACATATGTACATATTTGCCGTTATTTATATGTATGTATGTTGGAATTCAATTAAGAGATGTGTAACTACTTCAGCCGAGACGAGAGCTCCAGTGATTTTTCGCTGTGATTTGAGCAAAGAAACACGCCGCCAAAACAGAGTGAGAAATAACTTCCATTTCGTTGCCGTTATTGCTTTTGGTAATTATGATTTGGTATTTTCATTTTGTATGCACTTTTTTGCAGTAACGGACATGTACATATATACATATATGTATGTATGTACAATAATTTAAGCCATACATACATACATACGCACATATGTATATACAGAAATTTGATATCAATTTATTTTTCAGTGCTGCCAATTTAATTTTTTTTGTCAAATTATCAGAAGGCACATACATACCGAAATATGCTTACTAGTAAATCAATGCAAACATAATTTGTATTTTGTACTTGCATATACATACATACATACATATGTAGTTTGTCAGTATATACTTGTATTTACTATCATGCTACAAGTTTTGCGGTTTCACTTTATCATGCATAAATTATAGAATTCACATTTGGTTGTTATGCTTGTGGTTGAAGGCCACACTTTATCGCTATTAAATCATCCGCACATATACACACACATTCAATTGAATAATGTATGTGTTCATACTTTCAGGGTACGCATTCGAATGATAATTTAGTTAGGGAGTAAGTGTGCAGGTTATGTTTGGTAACTAATGAAGCGTAAAGTGAGGAAATGAGTGAGTCGTCCCATGGCCATGGGATGTAAGCATACATATGCACATACATACTTATAAATGCTAATTTAGGTATGGATTTATACATGTAAGCATCACACTTGACTGTTCGCATATAAAATTACAACCTCAATTGTTTATCAAATTCTAACTTTTCTTTGAAAACCATATTTTCGGTCATTCGAAGATAAACTGTAGCAACACTTTGTACTTTACTTGATAATGGCCTGGATCGTGGTTTTGATTTCAATATTATGTTAATATTTTTTCATATCCATCCGTAAATGAACATTTTTTTATTATAATCCCAAGGCTCCAGTAGCAAATCTAATATTAAGCGTGTTTTTAAAAAGAATTAAAAATCATATAATTTAATGTTATGGTCAACAATTAGCTTTATTACAAAGATGAGGGTTTGACATTATGTTTTAACATGATTTCAAGTGACAAGGACCTCCTCGGTTGGCACGAATAAATTCTAGCCGTATTTTTGACCTCGTTTTGCTGCTATCGGGGCGTCAGCAATAACACGCTGAAAATTCTTTTCCAAGCCGTCAATAGTCTCGGCTCGACAAGCATTGGCCAGCGGTGTTAAATCGCACAATCTTGGAGGCTGGACCAAAGGCCGAGTATGCGAGATAGTGTGTTCAGCAAACGTTTTCTGCAATATATTGTTTGTTGGCTTTATAGTTAGTGCCGCCGTCTCGTTGGAACCAAAGTCGTCCACATCAACATTTTCCAATACTATCGTCTCCCTATCGTCCTCATTGTTTGTAGAAATATAGATCAATGATTCCCTCTGCCCAAAGAGCAAACCGCACGGTGACGGCACGTCAGCAAATGCTTGTGTATTATTACACCGGCCAACACGATTTTTAGGTCTGACATCTATATGTTAAATTTTAGTTTCTCCGTAGAAATTAGAGCAATTTTTCGATTTTTAAGCAGAAATGACTGATTTTTATATTTTTTCTACAATTTCTAGATTATAATTAGAAAACTTTTTTTTAGATACAAGAGTCGTTTTTATTCAAGATGTGTGATAAACAATAATATATAAATGTAAAATAACAAGAAAGTATTGTCTCTGTGCTTTTGTCTTTTGAAAGTTAGGTGATAGTCGGTCCAGCCACCTAAACACTTTTCAGCACAATTCAGCAAATTTATCCTCATTTCATATAACTCTATTTATATTCAATTATTTCAAATTATTTTATTATGAAAATCAAAAATCAACTATTACTAAATAAATTATTCATTCATTCAAAGTCAGTCAGTTTTCATAATTCCTTTTCATCCAGTAATTATCAATAATAATTTGGGTTATTAGTATTTTTATATTAATTTTTATGAACTGATAACGTGAACATTTAAGATCAACACTGTGTAGTAAATAATCTTATGATCAGCTCTATTCATTGTTATCTTTCCTTTGATAGTTAGGCATAAACATACATATGTATGTATGTACACAAATCCATACTTACATACCAACACCACAGGCGGTATAAAACATAAATGAAGATATGTATTGGTTTAAATGTAGATTTGTGTGTGTTGGCACACAGTGTTGAATGAAGTGGAAGAAGATGCAGACGAATAAGTTGATTCGTTATGCTCATTTTGGCTAGCTGTTGGATGAAGAGCAAGAAGGTGAGGTTGAAAAGCTAATATATGTATGTACATATTTTTCCAACTACCTTAATTTGTATGTATATAGTATATGTATGAATACGCTTTATTATTGTTTTTGTTGCGGCTGTATATAATTAAAAAACTGAAGTGTGCGCTGGCATTTACTTTAGCTTGTTTCAATATACATACATATGCATATGTGTATGTGTGGCGATTTGTGCGCGCTGCATGAGAATTGCATGCCATATTCGCTTCGTTGGCGGCTAGTCGCGTTAAGCGTTAATTAATAAGTATTTGATTTGCAATAATGAAAATGAAATCGAAACCGTAGACCCAGATAAGACCAAGCCGGCAGCACATATTTTCATAAATATGCAAGTGTATGTTTGTGTGTGTATGGATATAAGCAACAATATGTAGTAAATTTATGTTTATTGTTTTGCATTTAAAACTTGCAATTTTTATGTAAGCAAACAAATACATTTATACAGTTAAGTATACATATGTACATATAGGCACATAAGCAGCTGTGTGTGAACTCCAAGGAGACGCAACTGCTACATATTAGCTGCATACACATACGTACATATCTAAAATAAAAACACCATCGCATATTCTACCTATGAAGCAACAGAAAAAAAACACAAAATTAAGAGCAACAAAAAATAACTGAAGCGGAGCAGAAACGCCCGCAACAGCATAACAAACATAATAAAGTATAAAACAACAAACAAAGCAATAACAATTTCTTTAAGGAAAACGACCCTAAAAACTAAGTGAAATAAATTTGCAAAAACAAAAAACTTCGCTCAGAGTTGTATGTTTGAAGTTAGTTCGCAAGTTTTCAGAGTTGCCATATGCACACAGTTAATATAGTTACTATAGGTATGAATCTGTATGTATATTAATGCAATATGTGCGGCCATCAGCCTGTATTTTCCGATAAGCGCAAATACTTCAAATGAAGACTCAATACAATTAAACAATATTTACATATTTATGTATATGCGGCATGTTTCCATAGCTTTCATTTGGTTATGTGTAAAATTTTAGATCGATATCTCTAAAACCGAAGTACTAGTTCCCTACTTGTTTAAAGAAAAAACATAGACACTTCAAATTAATGAGGAACGTTTATTATCATGTCAAAGCACATTCCTTGGCATTTATTTTTTGAAGGTAATTTCTTTCAAATATTAACTGCGGCTACGTCTCAGATGGCCCTTTCGTTGAATCCAGTTTTCGGTGACTCATTTGAGCATTTCGACTGGTAACTGGCGAATGACACGCGGTGTCGGCTCGGTTTCATGGCGTGATAACTGTCGCCATTGACGGCGATCTTGGGAAGGACGAGCTGCTTCAGTAATTGCACAACTTGTTTTTGTGCGCTTTTAATTTAAGATCTCGACGTAAAAGTTGTTCCATACATCAGTCCGAGTTGCTGCGAACGTCGCCGAGTCTACTCTCCATGGTCTTTGTGTACACTCTCAGCTACAGCTTCCATATTCTCGCTTCGTGCTGGACGTGATCTATACGGTCGCATATTATCTAATAATAAAGGCTGCTCAGTAGGCCGATTATGTTGACAATTAATTGAGCGAAGCGCGCGAAGCACAGAACGTGAATTTTCGTAATAAAATTTCCCTATTTGTAAAAGTTTTTTTTCAGGTTTAAGTCTCTCCATGATGAAACGCCAAACATTGCTGGACAAAAATAACATAACAGATTAAAAAAGTACCTCTACTTGGATCACCCGTTAATACCGACTTTACTTTCCATGATGATGATTTTATGGAGTCTCCGACGTTTCTTTTTGGGTCTTACAAAATTCGTGGCAAACTTAATAAAATATACTATATGTTCTAGATATTAAAATCTAGTTCTGGCTTTTTGAAATTATCAAATTTTTCACCTGCAGTGTAGTAAAAGTCCGATGGTTTTAAAATTATGCAGAGATAAGAGGAAGTGCCGTTTTGGGCACAAAAGAAGCATCTAGAAGCTGTCTTCAACTTATAGATTACAAAAATATATTTCAGGCCTAGACCAGATATCAGATTTTTGGGCAGAACGGTCAAGTTGATAGTATTCACCTGAAATATGTACACTAGACATCAAATGAAAGTATAAATTTCATAGACGTTATTTCAATAGAGATTTATTAAACTAAATAACTAAAAATGCATACAATAATATCATCATATACATAAATAATTATATAACAGTTATTAAATGAATACATATTTTTTTATTAATGAAAAGGAAATGGAAAAAATATAGTTTAAAAATAAATTTAGTAAACAGTTTTCGCACCTTTGCTCTGAATTACTGAACAAAGGCATTTTGGCATTCTTCGAATTTATCGTTTTTAATATTTTCATTGAAATTTTCACTAACATTGACGCTTGATCTCTAAGAAAACATTTCACCCATTTTCAATTTGTAAAAAAAGCCTGAGTGCAGCTTCCTTCTGCCATTTCTTCCGCAAAATTTAGTGTTTCTGACGTTTTTTGTTAGTCGGTTAACGCACTTTTAGTGATTTTCAACATAACCTTTGTATGGGAGGTGGACGTGGTTATTATCCGATGTCTTCCATTTTTGAACTGTATATGAAAATGCCTGAATGAAACAACTCTGTAGAGTTTGGTTGACATAGCTATAGTAGTTTCCGAGATATGTACAAAAAACTTAGTAGGGGGCGSGGCCACGCCCACTTTTCCWAAAAWATTACGTCCAAATATGBCCCYYCYTAATGCGATCCTTTGTGCCAAATTTCAWTTTAATATCTTTATTTATGGCTTAGTTATGACACTTTATAGRTTTTCGGTTTYCGCCATTTTGTGGGCGTGGCRRTGGGCCGATTTTGCCCATCTTCGAACTTAACCTTCTTATGGGACCAAGAAATACGTGTACCAAGTTTCATCATGATATCTCAATTTTTACTCAAGTTACAGCTTGCACGGACGGACGGACGGACAGACAGACATCCGGATTTCAACTCTACTCGTCACCCTGATCACTTTGGTATATATGTCTAACCCTGTATCTAACTATTTTAGTTTTAGGACTTACAAACAACCGTTATGTGAACAAAACTATAATACTCTCCTTAGTAACTTTGTTACGAGAGTATAAAAGGAATTTCGAACTTCAGGATGACTATGTACTGCATATACATATGCGCCCAATATATGAGTTATCCCAATGAAAAGAAGGGCGCGTGTTTTATTCATAAGAGTGTATCTTTCTGCCTTAAACAGATAAATTTCAGCGAAAATTTGGCCTAGCACCTAAATATCTAATATCTGGATTTTCGAACATCCGGCTGACTTTACTCTATATTATCCTTAAAGTTTTCCCTGGTTTTGATTCTTGCAAGTTGCAAGTGTATAAAATGTTCGGTTGCACCCGAACTTAGCTCTTCCCTACTTGTTGACTTTACCTTCATCAAATAATAATAAAGCCTTCAGCAGAAGCTTAACCTCACAGTTCTTATGCTGAAAATAGCCAAAAAATCGACACTAAAAATGAGGACATACATACATATGTATATATTTACATTAATGTATGTACGGGTATACATACATACATACATATATGAATGAATGCAAAGCGCTCGTAAACGAAAAACAAAGCCATAGTGTGAATAATGACACAGCAGCAACAAAAATGTTAAGTGCTGAGGTGAATAAACGCTCAAGATCAACTGGTGGGCAAAAGTCCTAACAAAAGCGATAACAATCCAAGTAGCTTATAGCCTATGTTTTCGTAATTTAACTTCTAAAAATTGAAGTTTTTCGCTGCAAAATTAACCGCATCTAAACGTTATAGGGTCAGAACAAACAGCAGCAAAGTATTAAATATTTAAAATTATGTACGTGCCTACATTGTATAGAAATAAATTAATTTACGCTAGACACACACTAACGTAAATTTGTATGTGTTTGTGAATGCATGTTATAAGGCCCGCACTCATCTGGCTATGAATAATTTGTAGATGCCGAAATTTCAAACACTTCGCACACAATACAACAACAATTGGATGTGAGTTATACATACAGTTCGATTAGCGCTGCGGCAGCAGAAGCAATGGAGGAGTTAATAAAAATGCATAACTACAGACATGCAATAGCATATATTCACACACATGCGTACACATATTTACACATTATTGTATGTAGTGCCTTTTTTGAATGTGTTTTATGTGTGTTTGGGTGAAGCATATGAGGAGAATAAA
This sequence comes from Bactrocera latifrons, assembly GCF_001853355.1. NCBI lineage: Eukaryota > Metazoa > Arthropoda > Insecta > Diptera > Tephritidae > Bactrocera > Bactrocera latifrons. Next base: position 2,154,141 of record NW_017535519.1, on the reverse strand, counting down.
CACTCGCTGTGGTCGGCTTTTTTATTTCAATGCGCATTTTTTCAGTAATAGCAAGAACAACTACAACAAAAAACCTTCAGTCGAAAAAACTTCACCACAATGTCCATGAACTTAAATTTCGGTCAAAAAGTGCAAAATATTTCCAAACTGAAAGTAAATAAAATAAATTAACATAATGTAGAGACAACAATAAAAAATAATGAAATGCCATAACAACAATTACCAAAAACACCGGTCCGCGCTCACCGCACGGCGGGCGGAAATAAAATTGAGCACGGATTGAGAGGGAAAGAGAGGGAGAGAGATTTATGAAAATTAAACAAATAATTTGTGAAGAAATCGGCAACGCATGCAGAAATTTTGTATTGTTTAATTGGCCAAATTATTATTACTTGCATATGAAATCGTTCGTAGTCGTTGAAGTATTAATTATTTAATGCAATTTTAATTACACTATGTCGGAGTTTAATTCTTTATTGTTTTGTATTCTTTGGTTTCTATATTACTAATATATGTATATACGTGCATACATATATGCACATAGTACATACAAACAGATTTTTGGGGTTGGTCGAATTTTCAAGTGAAGTGGTTGTGTTTTTGGTGCGGTCCTGGGGTTTGGTCAAAAATGCCTAGTTTTTCACACCAATTGTTAGCGATTTCTTTGCTGAAGCCTTTCGAAGGCTAAAACAATTAAACGGACACTAATAGCGGGATTCTGCAACCAGTATCTAATTTCTGTTTGAGACATTTTGAGGTAAAATCTCAATTTGTGACTAGTTTCTATTCTCTAAACAGTCTCTAACGTTAGTCTCAAAATATTGCCTCAAATTTGAGAACGGATAGTTAGCAGGTCACAAAACTGAAAAGAACTCTTGCCTGCCATTTTGAATGTACTGATTAGAGATTATCTTAGATATTAATATATTATCGTTCTTTATATTTTGGAAGCAGCTGAAACACGAAGAGGTTAAAAATAAATCAATTTTACATAAACTTCGTAAATATTATGAAACAAAGTCATCATATATTTATATTTTTATTGATAATTATGTTTTTTGACCATGTTATAGAAAATTTAATATTTGTTATGGACATATTTATTTTCATTCAAGTATAAAAACATCGCCTGAATAATGAAATGCAATAGATTCGGTGACTGTCACTTACAGAATAGCAAAATCGTCTCAAGCCTCAAAAATTTTCTCGAACTTAAAATCTCAAATTTAGAGACTTGAGACTGTATCACAATATAGAATCGCACGGTAAATCTGCAAGATAAAATAAGTACAGGTTGTATTTTTTAATTAAAATTCATTTGTATTTACCCGCATATATTTTGTGGGTTTTTATTCAAAACACATTGTTTTTCCCCTGTAGCAGCAATCCAAACAAAGCGCGTGCTTAATTTTTGCATTGCCGATTTGTTTTGATTAGTCAGCTGTTCTTTTTTTTGTTTTCTTCTTTTCGTATTCCCTTTGGTTTTGCCATTGCCAACTACCGAAAATATAAGCAAGGTTGTAGGAACAGTGACTGAACGCACCTTTCGTTAGGAGCTCCCAACTAGTTTTCTCATTGAGGTATAGCCTCTGAGAACAGTAGTGGATGCACACCAGAGAATCCATTTAGAAGGATGCTAATGGAAAAAGTGAGTTATCCATTGCTGCTGGATCAAAAAAAAAAAAAATACGAAGATGAAAAAAATACAATTAGAGGTGGCAAACTCTCTGAGGAAACGCCAATTAATTAAACTACCTAAATGTTAACCAGTTGGGTAGTAAAATAAAACAACTGGAGAATATGATGCCTGGCCAAAGGCATATAAACCAGGCAATGCACGACTTAGCAGCATAGTAGCGCTCCATGTCAGGAGCGTTCCAGGTTTCCGAAAAGGGTAAAGATGTAAATATCACGGAAAGGCTTCGTGAGACAATAGGCTCCCACTAAAAATCCGAAAAATATAAATAAAGCGGAGCAGCTCACCTATAGCAAGACAGTGAAGTGAAAAATTATGGTGCATCATACGCCGATATTCTCCGGAATAATTCGGCTCAAGTGCCACGTACATATATAAGAAGAAATAACAACTCCGGGAGAGATTTGCGAGGCACTGAAAAAAGAGTGCTGGATAGAAAACCTAGGGAAAATTAATATTAAGAGCATGTGAAAACCCCGAAGCGGTACCTATGCCTGCGCGCACAGGATAGAGGTAGGCAAGATAAAAATCGTGTGGTCCATCTGTCGTCTCCGGGAATACTCCCCTATTCCCCGTTGCTTAAGGTGTTTGCATCTGTGGCACATGGTGCACAAATGTTGCAAGCCTGTGGACAGGTCGTCACTGTGTAAACGTTGTAGCGAAGTTAGGCACTAACGATCCTATCTGCATGCATTGTAAAAGAGCACAGTCAGCCTTGAGTACTACTTGCCTCAAGTATTTGGAGATGGCGAAATCTTTAGGAAAATGAAGATATTGCAATTAAATCTAAATCATTGCGCTGCAGCACAAGATTTGCTAGTAGGCACATTCGCAGAAGGAGCACACGCCAAATACAAACCTGGAAACAAAACGAACATCAGGCGAAGACGCCATGCACTTGGTATCCGCAGTGCGAAAAGAATATTCCACAGCTTGCGACGCAACCACGCGTAGGACAGTACACCACAAGGTCAGCGTATTGATGGAATGAAGAAGTAGTTGGGCTCAGAAAACTCTGTAATTCAGCTAGACGCCACCTACAAGGTAATCAGCGTGAAGAAAATGAAAGCAGTCTCAGAAAAGTATTTAAAAGCCAAAGAAGCTTCTGGAGTCAGCCATTGGCCGCAGTAAAAAGAAATGTTTTGAAAAACTCTGTCAGGAAGCAAACGAAGACTCCTCAGGGGTCAGCATATAAAATATGTATGTATGTCAAAATTCAAAAATAAGGCACAACATCCCAAAAGCGCATCTTTTATGGGAAATTTGTTTCAAAAGCACCACAGTATTTCTTATGCAGAACCATTTTTTTGAATAGGTAAAAATCGAAGACGATCCAAAACACGTGCAAGCAAAGCACAATTAAATGAACATTCAAAATGGCCGAGTTTGTCGGTATAAGTGAGAAACATGAGTGCCAACATAACGGAGCCAACATTATGGAGATTGATATAAGTTATTTTGAAAACAGGCGACTATTATTCAATACAGATGAAGGCATCAAGAGTTACTCGATTTCGAATGGAGTACCCGCAAGGCTCGGTACTAGGCCCCCTTCTATGGATGATGTGGTGCTAAGGAGACACCAACCGAAAGCTATTAAATTAGTTGCATACGCAGGCAAGCTTATTGTGGTAGCAGTGGCTAAGCACCTCCACGATCTCCAGAGCAAATGCAATGAGTGCATAAACGGTCTGCTTCAATGGTTCTCGTCAATGAGTTTAGAACTTGCTGAGCGAAAGACAGATGCTCATAAGTACAAAAAAGCGGAAGAAAGAATATTTCTTACCATTGGATAGGGAGAGTGCAGGAGCACCTGCTGATCGATTGCACAGCAGTCTGTAGACACAGGATTAAGGCCCTTGGATCGATGTTTCCGGATAGGGATCGCATTGCCTCACTAGCACCCGGTAGTCTATTGGACTTCATTAATGAGCTGGAGCTAAGTGAGTCAATGTGATTCAGGAGAGGGCACAATAGACCAAAATTAGCGGTGCATTCCTCATCTTTCAATCAATCAAATGGAGAGTGCGAGATTCATACACACAAAGACGGTGGACCTGATACCGGACACCCATCCTTGGATCGACAGACGACTTGGGGACCTAGATTTTCACTTAACCCTTTGAATGCTTCTCCATGCTTAAAAAAACAGAGATTTTAATAACGCGATGTACAGTTTGTATAGCACTTATGTACATAAGTGATTAGATCTGGGAATTCCCTTCATGAAAATATGTTGTCAAAGAAAAAAGTTCACGATATAGGAACTCAATTTTGATCATTTAGTTTATATGGAAACCATATGCTATAACAAATAAGCAGCTTCATGAAAAAAGAACGTGTGTAAAGTTTCAGGTCCATATCTCAAAAGCCGATTTCACGTAACTTTAACTTAAAAGTGACTGTGAGTCTTGTTTAAAAGAACTGAAATGATTAACTACTACCAACTAGTAGAAGAGAAACATTCAAATCAAACAAACTCTTCGCTTCATGGCGAGTTTTATGTAAGCAAGTGAAAAAAGATCACGCACCTCAGGCAATACATACATATACATACACATATTTCCTAAACTATTAATTATATGATCCATTTGTTTGTCGATATTTGAAAATATTTTGACTACGATTTCTTCAAAGTTCTTTGTTATTTATAATTATATTTGGAATCGTTTCTTTTTTTATCGACCTCGCTGTAAAAATAGCAGAGTTTCTGTTTTTACTTTAAAAGCACATCCAGCACTCTAGAAAGACAGAAACTCCATAAAATATATCATGAAAAGCTCTTTTATAACAGTAACCAGCTGCCAAACATTTAGTAAGTTTATTTACTACTTATATTTTATAAATTTGAGTATGAAAAACAGATTTTGTTAAGAAAAATTTGGGGTTATATATTATATATTTCACAAGGAAATTGAGCAGAAACAAGAAATAAGTTTGGAATTTTATTTGTATTTTATATTTTATTATATCTAAATATTGCAGGAATGAATATTTTATATTTAAACAATTTAAAGCCTTTAGAAGTCAGATATCTGAAAAATATACAGTCAAAAACTTATTGTGCTTGTTAGTACGCAGTACATTTCCTTAACATACTCTCGAGTACACTTGCTAACCTTGCTTTAATAGGAATGAAGCAGGTTTTCAAAATCTGTGATAAACCTCCACTTCGCATTCCTTTATTTGTGATAAGGGCTCATTCCTACTCCATGCTGGCCATCTTGGCACCATAGTTCATAAGTATGACCAAATTCTATCTAAAATATTACCTATTGTATGGTATAAATACTATAATTTGGTGAATTATTTTGTAATTTTTACTATTGTCTTCCATTGAAAAGAAACGCATGAAAATTAATAAAAACAGTTAATCAGTACATAGTTTTTTAAATTAAATCACAAAGAAATGGAAACCTACAAAATACCCTTCATTCAAATAAACATTCTTCTTCTCTTCAACTACTACAGTCACGGTGCAATATCAAACGTCTAAATTACCCTGCCACGAGCGGTTAAAAACCGAATGAAACAGTAGGTAGTGAAGTAGTAAAAAAGTGGTCAGATTGCCATAGGCCGCGTGAAGATTCTAACTTTTCCCTTCACACTTACGTATCATGTGATCATACATCACTGTTGCGCTCACTCAGCAGTGTCATATAAAAAAGTATATCTGTCTTGCTCTATTACCCCGACGGCTGATACAGGGTTGCATTTTTTGATTCCTCCTTTTAAAA
>NW_017535519.1:2101531-2148472 GCF_001853355.1 Bactrocera latifrons | reverse complement strand
AAAGATTAATTATATAAAATGATAATAATATCTGAAAGAAAAGAGTAATATTATCTGAAAAAAATAAAATATAATAGATACAAATTTACTCTGAGAGCAAGGATTAATTAAGTAAAAATAGTGATAAAATCTAAAAAGAAAGAATAATTAAATAAAAATTATAATAACATCTGAAAGAAAAGATAAATATTGTTTGATCATTTAAAATATAAAACAAAGCAGTATTGACAGTTATGTTTTCTCCTTCGCACTTCTTCAAATAAATCAAGAAATGAAAGAAATTTTTTTCATCGCATTTAGGTAAACAAAAAATAACCCGAAAATTTGCGTTGGTGTTAGTGCATAGAGAAAAAATGTGTAATTTTATTGAAATATTTGACACAAGTGGGTGGCCGTGGTTGGCAGGGTTGCTTACTGCTATTTCACACATACATACTATGTAAAGGTTGGTATCCAGATCTCAAGTAATTGGTCAAGAAAAAAAATACTTTATTTCTTCGAGTAATTTTGACGGCTCATTACGCATTGTGAATGATCCACAATAGAAGAGCAAGAGATAATAAATGAAAAAAAAACTTTGTGCGTAATATGTACATATGTATGTATGTATGTGTGTTGTCACATAAATATTTTCATTGCGATTTAAGGAATGTTGTTGAGGATTGCAAAGTTTTATACAACATTTCAAAATGAAATATATTTCATAATACTGAATTTAACTAGTTTAGGATGAATTTAACGATTACTTTGAATTTCTTTCAAGAAACAATTGTTGATTTCCTGTTTCTTCGCAAAGCAGGTAATTTTATCGCGGGAAAGTTACTTGGCAGTTTCTTAAGCGTTTTTATACTCTCGCAACAAAGTTGCTAAGGAAAGTATTATAGTTTTGTTCACATAACGGTTGTTTGTAAGTCCTAAAACTAAAAGAGTCAGATATATGGTTACATATACCAAAGTGATCAGGGTGACGAGTAGAGTTGAAATCCGGATGCCCGTCTGTGCATGCTATAACTTGAGTAAAAATTGAGATATCATGATGAAACTTGGTACACGTATTTCTTGGGCTCCATAAGAATGTTAAGTTCGAGATGGGCAAAATCGGCCCACTGCCACGCCCACAAAATGGCGGAAACCGAAAACTTATAAAGTGTCATAACTAAGCCATAAATAAAGATATTAAAGTGAAATTTGACACAAAGGATCGCATTAGGGAGTGGCATATTTGGACGTAATTTTTTTGGAAAAGTGGGCGTGGCCCCGCGCCCTACCAAGTTTTTTGTACATATCTCGGAAACTACTATAGCTATGTAAACCAAACTCTACAGAGTCGTTTCCTTCAGGCATTTCCATATACAGTTAAAAAATGCAAGAAATCGGATAATAACCACGTCCAACTCCCATACAAAGGTTATGTTGAAATCACTAAAAGTGTGTTAACCGACTAACAAAGAACGTCAGAAACACTAGATTTCACGGAAGTAATGACAGAAAGAAGCTGCACCCAGACTTTTTTTAAAAATTGAAAATGGGCGTGGCGTCGCCCACTTATGGACCAAAAACTATATCTCAGGACTACTCGACTGATTTCAATGCAATTCGGTATATAATATTTTTCTTAACACCCTGATAACATGTACGAAATATGGGGAAATCGGTTCAAACCCACGCCTTCTTCCAATATAACGCTATTCAACGCTCTGTATAATATATAAATTAGGAACCAATGATGATAGCGGAATAAAATTTTACACAAATACGGTATTTGCGCTGAGGTATTCCTTGTGGAAAAATTGTGGTGATGGGATTATAACTTTTCAATACAATTAAAATAACTGAAAATACAATTCAATACTCAAAGTACACAAATTGATCTAATCTAATTAATTTTACAGCAAAATAAAAAAAAAATTGTAAATGACGGATAATGAAATCTCGACTATTACTTTATCGTGCGAGAGTATAAAATGTTCGGTGACACTCGAACTTAGCCCTTACTTACTTGTTTTATATGAAGTTGTTACATATCGTAAGAGCTGGATACTAAGCTTAAGGAAAAACAGAAAGTTTCTTGAGCATTTTCTTGAGAACTAGAAGCTAAGCATTTGTTGTCCCCTTCTAATTTATCAAGTAATGCATTTACCTCATATTACCAAATTTATTACTTTTGGTAATAAATACAACAAAACTTATAAGGGCTCCTGAAATAGAACCATCAGACGATTAGGCACTTCAACTTATCTATCTGGCATACGTAAACACGCCGACATGTGTGAAGAGTTTTAGTTCCTCTTGTTATCAACGAAGCTAACAAACTCAAGTGCATAACGGTTTAGGACTAAAATTGTTCAAATAACAACAAACAAGTAAACACCATTGAACACCATTTAAGAGCAATAAAAATACATATTTATATCAACAATTGCTTAAGCAAATGCGCCTGAATTGTGAATTTGTGCACATTCCACTTCCAAATGTATAAACAGATTTGAAATACTCCACATTTCTTTGCGGTTTTTATTTTTATCTTTTATGGCTGCTTATTTGTGCTTCGCTTTTGGGCTTGTCAAGCGTATTATTTGTTGCCTTTGCACACCTACATACATGCACACATATGTATGCATGTACGTGTGGATGTGTGTGCTTGTTGGCAGCACGTCCGGCATGTCTCGCTTCTGGTCAATCCGTTATTATTAGCGTATCGTTTCGGCTTGTTTATAATTTGCAGTTGTTGTTGCAATTTTTTTTTTTATATTTTTAGTTGGATTTTAAGAGTGTGCGATGTTTTTTGTCTTTTTCATTGCACTCTGCTGCGCTCACACACTCTTGCACTCGCTCTCTAGCGCGATAACGCTCTCGTGTTCCCACAGACAATACAAATTTGTGTCTCTCTGCTACTTTCAAGCTCTTTTTGGGTTGAGGTTCGTCGCTATCGCGCTGTTATCTGTATCTCAAAGATACTTGTCATTTTTGGTGGGTTAGACGACCTCAAAATATGTAATATCGGAAATGTTGTAAATTAATTGAATGAGAAAAAAGCAGAGAAGCTTTCTTAACATTTTTATTGTTTAAATATTTTTAAACAACAACAAGCAGCCGCTACGCCACCGTCACATTTTCAGTTTACTCAGTCACGCATCCGCACGTTTCGTTCGGTTTGACACTGACTTCTTATACATACAAACATATGTACATATGTACAAACAAACATGTATACCAGGCGTCGTAACTGTTTCTGACAGCTGCTGCCATTGTTTCAAGAGCCAAAAGTTCAACATAACAGCGTTGAGCAAATGGCCAGATTAGACTGTACGTAGAAGCAACTATATTATTAGCAGCAATCAGCGACTGAAAGTCTACTTATTATGCTATCGATTTTGTTGTTATTGTTGATGATCAAATGCCGATAATACCCCCTGCTTAAGTTTCTAGTGCGAATACTTTGACATCAGAAGGAACTTATAGAAAGCAAAAATTATTTTATTTTCGTTTGGATTTATTGGCAAAGAAAGAAACATAGAGGCAATATTTCTTGCAAGCTTGAACATCAGCAAATTATATAAAATAATAATGAGCTATTCAAAAAATCAAATACATACATATTCCTTCGATTGAATTCCTGGGGGTTTGAAAACCCATTGGAATATGCTAAATCACAAAGGTCTTGAATGAATTCAGACGACTTAGGGAGGTACAATCATTATTGTCCAAGGTGGGTGGTGTTGACGACAGCAGTGAAGACATCGAAAATTGAAACGACGACCAAAATATGGAAGATGGCGCAGATTCCGAAGTGTCTGACAATGAAGTTGAAGAACCAGTTATCAAGGCGAATATGCAACAATAAAAAGTGAGTTTTTCAGAAGCGGTTGAATGCATCAATGCCTTGATAAAGTAGTATGAAAACAATAACGACGCAAATCAGATCCGTAAAACATTTTTTAGACACTTTTGTTAACTTTTTCGCGATTCTACCGTAGTATGTCAAAGTGTCCAAATGTCATGTCTAAAAATACATTTATACATACAAAAATATATGTACATATGCTATTTCTAGAGTACATATGTATGTATGTATGTACATAAAGCAACAAATTGTTTAAAATTTTACCAAGTAATGGTATGACATATATGTACATATGTTCATATGTATGTATATATTTAGGAATGTGTGTACATTTGTACATTTCTTAATGCCCTCGCTAGCGCGTGTAATTATATTGTTGCTCACGCCGCTGTGACTTCTTTATCACTCTCATGTTTATTGTTGTTAAACCATTTATTGTTTGTTTTTTTATTGCTTGTGCTATAATTGCTGCCGATGACGTGCTTTTAGCTGTGCTGTTCGGCTATTTTTATGTGACGATTCAGCACTAAAAGCCAATATGTACAGTATAAGAATGAGAGGAGCATAAACAAAATCCACAAACAATACCTACAACAGCGGAGAACAGCCACATCAACAACAATAAATACATAGGCAGTTCAACCAGCTGCGAGAAATGCCCATGAACTTAAATGAGCCAAACGCGCTCATACGAGAGTTCCGCCGTGACGGCCACGAATTGCATCATGCACTTCGGCTCTTTTGCAACAAAACTGTTTGGAATTTATAACAATGCATTGTGACGTCTTATTTCAAATAATTATTTTCAAATTACATATTGTGAGCACTTAAACTGTATGAAATGACTGATCATCTGATTGCAATCGTTGAGCAAGTATGACTGATATTTCATGGGCCAAACAAAACCGAAAATTCGGTCTCGTCATGCTCTTCAAAAAACTCTCTTATTTCTCTCTTTTGTTAAAACGATCGTAGTTCATTTATCTCAACATTTGCGTTGCTTGTTGTATTTTTTAGTTTTCACAATACTTTTCCATTTACATACATGCATACGTGCTTGCATATGTGTGTATTTATATATGTAAGTATGTCTACATAAAATTATTTACTGACGCTCTGAACATATAGAAGGCGACACGACATGGCAGCGCGACAGTGAACTGTAAATGGCGTCGGGAATCCTACTGCATGAACATTTGTAAGAAGGCAGCGACATTACACAAAACAACACGTACACATGTACACAATTTCGTGTTTGCCATACTAATCCCTTTCATTTTAATGAAATTTTAATATTATACTTTGTTCAAAGTGAAACTTTTAATGCAAACAATAAATAAATTGCTAAATATTTTTGTTTTAAATTATCAATTGTTATAACAAATGACATAACAGAGTTATGCAGTCTGTCGCGCTTTATGTGTTCAGCACATGAGCTCATAATAAAGAACTGCGGCGACCCTCATCGTATCAGCATTTCCCTTTCCGAAAAATAATGGATCGTTTGCAGCTAGGTACTCGTAAGGAGCTAGAAATGCCGCTCGACAGTTCCTTTAAACAGATGTGTGCTCTCAGATAGCAGGAGTTCAAGTCGAGTAGAGTAGTAGTGGGCTGTCGGCTGTGATTGCAGTTTTTCAACGTCGAACCACCTTTGGGTTCAGTTATCTGTAGATATCTATGAATGTACATATGTATTTTCATACCTATTTATCTATTTATTGCCTTAAGTGTGAGTAGGTATTTTTAATGGTCGAAAATTCCAAATTAATTTCAAGCCGTTTGGAACAAAATTAACAAAGTTATGAGTATTTTCATCAGATTTCAAAATTTCAAAGCATTTTTCCAAATGGGCGCCTTTCATAATTTAAAAACTGCTAAACAGTACCTTTTGAAATCAGATTTTCCTTCAAAATGTTCTAAGTAATGAAAAAATTGACTTTCGAAATAGCTTTTCGGTTTTACCTGGGAAAAACTATTATTTAACGAATGAAGTTCAATTTTTCGATTTCTGTTCATACAACACCAAGTTATGATGGGTACCACAATCCTTTTTTGAGTCAAGATCGAACAATTGCTGCCATTTCCGTACTTTTTAATACTTCTTCGTAAAAATTCAACATCGAGCTGAATTGTTTGACTCAATGGTATGCTTAAAATAGAAGATCTCTTCGTTTACTTTGGTGCTCGAGCAAATTTTTTTTGATTTTGTTAAGTTTTGAGGAAAGTGGTCATTTTGTCTTTTTCTTGCCTAAAATCTGAGCAGCTATAACAACATTAATTAAAATTTTATTGACGAAACGAAATGCTGTTGAAAGTTTTATCGTTAGTGGTTAAGCGCTATATCTTTGACTGACTGACTAATCAGTGGAGGTGTACACGTTTTTGCCAAGTTGACATTGGCCGAGATTATGCCTTATCGCTTCCTGTTATGGTATGGGGCAAAGGCAAACATTATCAGTTGATAAGTGTGACTTCGGTGATAACTGCCAAACAAGCATACAATATACAATACTTATGTATATGACAAGAGGCGAAACTTTAAAATTTCCGCAAAAAAATTGAAATTAAAAGATAATTGTGAAAAATTCACACGAAATTCAACCACGAGCTAAGTGGAGAAGGCGTCAGAACAAAATTTGTGTCTACGTTAGCGCTATTTAGTATACATACGTATGTATGTATGTGTTGGTTGCCAGAATTATTGGCACGAAGCGGCGTTAATTGCCTTGCTGGAGGTGTGTTGCCAGAGTCCCACTCAAACAACTTGAGCGCGTAAATACCAGAAGGCGAACACAATTTATTCTAAATTTGCTGATTACCAATAAAGGTAAAACAAACATAAGAAAAAAATAATAAACACGGATTGATTGTGGGTAAAAGTATAAAATTTTATAACAAATAGCTACCAAAGAGCACGCGGCAAGGAAACCTAAAATTAAAACTAATTTGGAAGTAATGTGTTCCTTACATTCGCTTGATAAAAATCGTAAACATTTTCTCAGTATTATAGAATAATCTCCTTCTCAACCGACGTATGGTTTAACTAAGAATGACATTTGGTAATCAGTACTCGGTAATGCACTTAGGAAATTTTTCCTTTGTTTGCACGATTAAGTTAAAAATTCTCGAAATGGCTTTGGTAATTACGGTTCCATAGCATAATTTTAATGTGCTTAAGAGTTAGTTAGATATTTGAGGTTTGTGCTGCGATCCGTGAACTATTTTGTCCAACCCTCCGCACAGTGACTCATTCGGCAACACCGAGTATGCATTTTAGAATTGCGCTTGAGGTTAGTTAGGTATTCTAGAATTTCAGCACTTTACTAGTTCTGATGAAAATTGGCTATTGTGGAAAAGCCTCTTGCTTTCACATGTAAGTATATCTTGCGAACACTATTTTTGTATTATCCCAAGGTAATTTGATTTTTGATTACCATAATCCAGCAAAGCATTTTTTCGAAACTCCTAATTTATGGTATGGGTTTCTCGAGAAGTACTGGATTTCTATTGAAAAATTTAGTTTAAAGGTACATCCAAGAGAGCTCATGGGAACAAATAGGGACAAAAAAGTATAACGAAATGCAACCTTTTCATATATCTTTTAAAAACATTATAATTAAATATACATATGTATATACAAAAGCAACGTTAAATATGTGCAACATTCGTTCGGTTAATCATAATAATAACAAGTAAGGAAAAGAGCAAAGCCAGAGAAAATTACAGGGTTTGTCCGGAAAGTAATAGGACTGAGTCGATTTAAAAGCATTTATTTCCGATTTCACGATTTCCAAGCATTGGAGGTGTCGCTTAAGGAAAAGGCTTGAGAGCATGCTGCTTAGATCCCCACTGTCGTCTCAAAAGGCTTGCATTTCGTCGGCATTTTCAGGCCAGTAAACAAATAATAAAAGTCGGGATCATACAAAAAGATCCATGGCCTGTGATTACGTTATTCAAAAATATGGGGTCACTTTCACACATGTTCAAATTTTCTTGGCACACTTCCTCTCGCCGCAATTTATAGTCGTCAGTGAGCACTTTTGGGACCATCTTGGCGCACACCTTGCGCGTGTTCAACTGCTCCGTCACAATGTCATAAACCACAAATTTTGATAAATTTAACATCTGGGCGATTAAACGAGTACTTAGACGACGGTCTGAGCTCAAAACTATGCCCACACGAGTCACATTGTCGGTGTTTGTTGAAGTCGCAGATCTCGCAGCACGATCTCCATCAGCGACCTCTTCCGGTTCTCCAAAAAGCCGTGGTGCCACCAAAACACACCACTTCTTACTACAGCAATATCTGGGTTAGCTTGTTTGATCATATCAAACGTCTCTGTCGCAGATTTATCGAGGTTCATAGAATTTAATCGCGTACCTCTGTTCTAACGAACGCTGCATTTTCGGCTTGCACAGAACAGGTAGTCGGAAACAACTGACCAATTGCTTGTTCGTTTGCAAACAGAAGTACAGTCGCGGCGGAAGAAAATCAATTCTATTGCTTTCCGGATAAACCCTGTAGTTTCATATTTCAATAATATGTATATCTGAAAGATTGACCGACATTACCGACAAAAAGTTCGCAATAGGAAATGGGGTCTACATATTCGGTATCTGGAGGCTCGAATAGTTTTGTTCCGATTTAGAAAATTTTTGGTCATAGGGTGGCACACCTCAAAAGTGATATTCGTGCAAATTTTTATCCCGATACATTGATTATTTCCTTGTATACTGCAAAGTGAAAAATCAGATGTAATTTAAAATTGTGTTACATGAGAAGTAGCTTGGTTGTTGAGATAATATTATGTCTCTTATAAAGCCATCTCGTACTGTCAGAGAGTTTTATGTCTTTATTTATAGATTTATCGCACTTTTGGTAGTAATGATTATGGAAATTTCTAAGAGCACTTAATAAACTATCTAGGGTAAGAGTAACTTGTGCTATTATTGTTGTAGCGTTCAACTAATACTCTATTTGATAGAAAGATAGGTGTCATATAAGTCATTTAACAGTTAAGCCAGAAGACGGGGTGGGCTTGACGACTGAGGTCAGTATAATGCCGAGATTTTTAGCTAAGTTCTTCAGAAACTGTATTATACATATTATCAGGTTCGCTTTGTGACTTCTTTCTCAACACAATTGTAACTTTTCATTTACGATTGTTTTAAAAAGCTAGAGCAATGTTTGTCAAAACTATTGGAAAGATGGGAGGAATTGATTCAGCGTTAGCAGTCCATACATAAATGTTGAGGAATCTTAATCAGGCTCCTTGTTTTCTACAATGAGGATTTAGTTAAATATGCTGTTAAAGGTTCTAAAAATTCTGAGACGTAAACTGAAGACTAGCAATGTAAAAAAAGAATCTAGTGAAGTTCGTGGGTGCAAAATTAGGTGTAAGAATCTTACTCGAAATTTGAATTTATGCACAAAGAAATCATATACAGTGGAATTGCTCATAACCCAGACATCCATAGGTCGCAGTGTTTTTGTCCGGATAAGGGAACTGTCCATCTATGGAGAAGAAGTAAAAACGAGTATCTAAAATATTTTCTTTGTTGGCTGTGATCATTTTTCGTATTGTTCATAAAAAGACTATCTCACAAAATAAAAAAAATTATTAAAAATTTAAAAAAGGGGGAATTGCACAGAACCTTCTTGAAAAATTTTATGAAATCTTGTCCGTTTATCAGCGATAATTTAAATGAAAGTGTCCACATCTGGCCATTGGAACGTATTCATGTGCGGTTATTGGAATTGTTTTTGTATGAAAAAATAATGATAGCGTTGTGTACATGCATTTTGTCCAGTTGTGGGAGATGTCCGGTTATGAGGACTGCCCGTAATGGGGAATTTCTCAATAATTTATAATGTCAAATAGATTTGTAAAATAGGTAATCGTAGGTTGAAATAATATTGACTTATGGCAAAGTGAAGAAAATTTTTAAAAACAAAATTATCGAATCTATGTATTTTTTAGACAGTCTGCGTTATTGTTTCACTTCGACTTTGCCCAAAGGTGGTTCAAAACGCTACATCGAGTTGCAAATACTAAGAATAACATCTTTTGTGCAAAAACAATAACCGCACCAGCAGGTGATGGACTCGATATACATTCTTGTTACATACATACATGAGTACACACATTAATACTTGAAAATTGGTACGTGTTCGCAGTTCTACAGCAAATAGAACACACCATGTTGTAAGCTGCACTGTCTGTCGTCGGAGTGAATCATGAATACACATGTGGTAATTGTCTGAGCAGAGATAGACGCTGAGGCTACCAGACATAGTATCTACAACAATAATGCAACAAAGTGCATATACGTGTGCGTGCAGCAGATTTGCAATTGCATAACGTACACATACGTGCGTGTATATGTAAACATACAATGTATTTTGATTGTGAGGAATAATTTAGTGAAGAGTTTCTCGCAAAACATAACAACTGACGTGCAGAAAGAATTTACTGCAAATATTTTATTCAATGCAATGGTGAAATTGCAGCTGACATTCGCTAGCGGAAATTAACTTCGCTTATCTACCAGCTAAGCTGAAAGACTAAAAAATGGTCTTAAATCGGGTACTGCATTTTTAATACAAATACTTATATATTATTATATAATTTTATAGGATTGCTGATTTCAATAATTTTTCCAGAATGTTCATTGACCTATTTTAGGGCAGTAATTTCACTAAAAAAATATCTACACACATGCCAACAATTCTCATTAAGTTATTAACTGTAAACATACTTACAAGATGCACACATATGTATGTATTTATCTACTATTCCTACCTACCTACTGTTTCAGCCTACCTTCAAATAATATTTTGCCTGTCGAGATGCACCGTTATAATAATAAGCGATGTCGGTGACAGTGGAGTACTGGAGAGGAGTCAATGTAAAGAAATAAATAAATAGTTTTTATACTCTCGCAACAGGAGAGTATTATAGTTTTGTTTGTAAGTCCTAAAACTAAAAGAGTCAGATATAGGGTTACATATACCAAAGTGATCAGGGTGACGAGTAGAGTAGAAATCCGGATGTCTGTCTGTCCGTCCGTCCGTTTGTCCGTCTGTCCGTCCGTCCGTGCAAGCTGTAAGTTGAGTAAAAATTGAGATATTTCTTGGCTCCATAAGAAGGTTAAGTTCGAAGATGGGCAAAATCGTCCCACTGCCACGCCCACAAAATGGCTTAAACCGAAAACCTATAAAGTGTCATAACTAAGCCATAAATAAAGATATTAAAATGAAATTTGGCACAAAGGATCGCATTAGGAAGGGACATATTTGGACGTAATTTTTTTTGGAAAAGGGGGCGTGGCCCCGCCCCCTACTAACTTTTTTGTACATATCTCAAAAACTGCTATAGCTATGTCAACCAAACTATACAGAGTCGTTTCTTTTAGGCATTTCCATATACAGTTCAAAAATGGAAGAAATCGGATAGTAACCACGCCCACCTCCCATAAAAAGGTTATGTTGAAAATCACTAAAAGTGCGTTAACCGACTAACAAAGAACGTCAGAAACAATAGATTTCACGGAAGAAATGACAGAAGGAAGCTGCACCGAGGCTTTTTTAAATTGAAAATGGGCGTGGCGTTGCCCACTTATGGATCAAAAACCATATCTCAGGAAGTACTCGACCGATTTCAATGAAATTCGATATGTAATATTTTCTTAACGCCTGAAATCTCGATTATCACTTTATCATGTGAGAGTATAAAATGTTCGGTGATACCCGAACTTAGCCCTTCCTTACTTCTTTTTTTTTCGAAATAAACAAAGTTCTTTTCCGAACCATAGTAAGTATAGTGGTGGCCATAACATATGCAACTATTACATTTTTTTCGAAAAAGTATATACATACATATATAGTATAGTATTATTATACTAAGCAGACTATTGATTGAACATTAAATTATTATAATTTGGTATTTTTACTTTTATTTAACTAAAAAAAATCACTAACAAATAAAAAATATAAAAAATCCATTTTGATCAACTCTTATTATTATTTTTTCCGTCACTCTTGATGTACCACATTGGAAATCATACAATATCGTTAGTACTTATAAATAAACTCTTATGTTAATTCGGGCGAATAGACGTTATTTTCGTTTATTGAGAATGCCAAGAGGCAATTTTGGAATATAACTGCGGAACAGAATTATTTCTAATTTTGAGAAAGGTATGGTACAAAAAAGCATTGCTACAAAATATGATATGCGCAAAAGCACAATTTCGCGAATAATAAAAAAATTTGTTAAAAAAAAATTCTGTTATTCACCGAGGCGGCCGCGCGCACAAAACGAGCCAAAGGACAGACAATTAAAGATTTAGATTTGCAAATACCCACAAGAAGTGTTCGTGGGCGTCTCTTAAAAGCTTCACTAAGGGGTTGTCGTCCCGCATACAAACCGACGGTTTCGGTAAAAAACAAAGCCAATTCGCTAAAGAGCATCTGAATTGCCTAACTAGTAAATAGAAAACCGGGGGTTTAAGGTAAGAAGGCGAATTTATTTCTTAAATATGAATTTAATGATTTTATTCGGACTTTTTGTACATTATTGAGCATAGTTTTGTCAATCTGGGGTAATTTTTTCATGTAGAAATATTGAGCCGGTTACAGAGCTTCTCCCTGAACGCCTTGAGACACTTTGCGGTGTTCGCCATAACACACCCTTAGGGGGGTATTCTGGCCTAGAGGCTCGAGTTTCGAGCTTTTTTCAACAAATAATAAAAAAGAAGCACCAGATATTTTTACTATCCGTTCTTTTATCATTTGTTTATTAAACTTAAAAGAGTACACAAAATAAATTAAAAAAAAAAATTTTTTCATCGAGTTATGCGTCCTTGAAGAAAAGGGGGGAAAAAGAGGCCATGTCCTCATCGCCATAATTTCTACCCTTGTCGTCCTCTGAAAAATAGAACAATGGCAGATTCTTAATGAGTACGAATGTCGTTATGTCATGAAGCAGCAAAACTAAAAAAAAAAATTTTCATAAAATGGCGACTACTCAAATAAAAAAAGGATCGATGTTTTCACAAAATTTTCAATTTTGTCGTTTTTTTTTTAATATTATAAATTGCAAATTTTTATTTTATGTTGCTTCTAGTGATAGAGATATATTTAGAGAATATTCATGCCAAATTTCAAATAGATCGACTGATCAGAACTTGAGACATTGTGGC
Organism: Bactrocera latifrons; assembly: GCF_001853355.1. Classification (NCBI taxonomy): domain Eukaryota; kingdom Metazoa; phylum Arthropoda; class Insecta; order Diptera; family Tephritidae; genus Bactrocera; species Bactrocera latifrons. The sequence continues at coordinate 2,135,424 of NW_017535519.1, read as the reverse complement.
TACCGCATCAAAAAAAGGAGTTTTGAGAAAAAAGTGTTTAAAGTTTTACGTTAAGTTTCGGGCAGCGTAATGTATGTCTAGTTCCCTCAACCGGTCTAGTTGCCACGTCACTAAAATGGCTATAACTTTGAAAATAATTTGAGTTTTGAAAATTTTTTTAGGGAGATATTTTTTAATATCAAAACTATCGAATTATGAGAAAACAATTTCGATCTTTTCAAATTTTTAGACAAGAATACCCCCTTAATGTAAGAAAAAATTATTTAAAGAAGTGGGGAGGTATTTTATGTGTCAACAATGTGTGCAAACTTTGAAATGAATCGGTTAAGTAGTTCTGAAATCACGGTGAACACGGACTTTGAAAAAGTTGTTTTGAGAAAAATGCGTCTAAAATTTATAAAATCAAAACTGATTTTTATATACATATGTATGCATATTCTATGAATAGAATTCTTTTGTTTAAAAATGTTAAATAAAAGTAAAAATATAAATTATAATTATTAATTATAATACTTTCATGTTCAATCAACAGTTTGCAAAGTTTAGTGGTAAGAGATATATACTTTTTCAAATATAATGTATTAGTCGCATATGCTATGGCCACCACTGTAAGTCCATTTTTTTTTTAATTTTACAGTAAATAATATATTGTAACTTTTAAGTACCCAAACAGCGCTGTGACTCAAGAAGTTCTTATAATTTTTCAAGTACATTTTTATGGATGTTAAGCAAATAATTTTGTACAGTTTAACTTTTTTTCATTTTAAACTGCCCAAAAGATCTAGATCTCAACTTTCTAAAAATAGTGCCCAGGCGAGGTTATCAAAAACACGCCGTGATGTACATAGAATCTACATCAGAAACTGAAAGTCGTCTTGTAAGTCGAAGAAAATACGCATCGCAATCGTGTAGTGGAGAGTCGAATATCGAGCGTCGCAAAGACTTGCTTTGTAACGAAAGAAATAAGGGAAAATAATTTTATGCCCATTTTTAAGTAGAGGGACAAGTGTATCGGTGTGTAGTGTATTATAAGAATACAAAAAAAATAGATTTTCATGTTCGAAAATATAAAAAAACGACAATCGATTAATATCTATGATGATCTCTATTCAGTATCTATCTCTATGGCAAACAAGATTTTTTTCTAGTTTTGTGACCTGCTAACTATCAGATCTCAATTCTTGAGACTGACGCTAGGGACTGTTTAGTGAATAGCAACTAGTCAGAAATTGAGACTTTACCTCAAAGTGTCTCAAATAGAGACTAGAGACTGCTTACAGAATCTATGATCGCTATTAATTTAAGGGGTTAGGGGTAATCAGAGGTACGAAAGAATGACAATTTTCAGTATTTTTTTGCTATTAAATCGTTTTATTTTACAAAAGTAGTAATATGGCATTATTATAGAAGGTGTTGACTTGAAGTCACGAAAATTACTAAAAAAAAATTCATTTCCAAAGTTATAGTTGTTTGTGTTGACCCTGTTCCAAAAAAAAGGTACTTGCGGTGACAACCATACGCCCTTGGAGATTCATCTAAAATCAATCGAATCAATCAAAAAAAAAAAATTTGTTTTATAAATAGATAATCCTGGGCCTGATCGAAGAATTTTTGGTTTTTTCAAAAATTAACCTCTGCAAATTTTTTTCTAAACTTTTGGGAAAAAATCAAAATCGAAATTTTTGAAAATATAAAAATCCTTCGATCAGGCCCGCATACATACAATTATGTATTCTAAAAGCTGCATAAATTTCATTAAAATCTACTGCGCGGTTTTCGAGTTACAGTTGTCAGCAATTCAAAAAACATGGTTTGAGAAAAACGCGTTCAAAGTTTCACACTAGCGCTTTGAAATGCCCGAGCTCTCTTTGTTATTTGTCGAATAATAACTAATTATCGGATCAACGTAAACTTTTCAGAGAATATTTTTAAGATAATACACTTAACGAAAATGCAAAAAAAATTTAATTTTTTGGAAATTCCGACTACCCCTAACCCCTTAAGAACTCGTTTATTACACAACTACATAAGTCTGTGGGCAGGTTTAGAAAACTGATTCTTCTTTATGATCGACTTCAAATTTTCGGATGACGTAGGTACAGTGTGTCAAGATCGAGTTACTCTTTACAACAAGAGTTAATGAACTTTTTAATTTTGAAGAAACGCTGGCTAAATTATATCGTTTATTTTAATACTGTCCCCGGGTTACTAACCGCGAAGGTTTACTATACAGTATTTCATGACAATGGCAGAGTTAGTAAGAGCGTGGCTGGGACTTTCAAAGTCTTAAATTTAGAAAAGTAGAGATTCTTATCGCGGGTGGAAAAGCATAACCACAAACTTGCAATGTGAATAATCGAGATATACACATATATACATACATATATTTACCTATAATCCCGACTCCAATGTGGGAACTTAACTACAACGAATATTACTCATTTCTCTTTCCTTTTTAGTCAAAACTAAATTTCTTCAAATTGTGTGAAACTCAGCTTAAGACACGAAAGGGACGGCTAAGATCGGGTATAATCAAATATTTTATACCCTTCGAGCTTGCAGGATTAAAGCTTGCATATTAACCAATTTAACAAAATACTTCATAGTTCGACGAAATGGTGAACGAATTTCAGTAAAATTTGGTATCATATTAACTTATTTTGATGATCATTGTATTGTTCTTCCCGTCAGCGAAATTTATATTAAAATCATTAGAGGCGCAGCAATGAAAGGGCCAATTGCATTAATTTTTGACAATGCTTAGGTATATTTCAGAATTTTTTCCAGCAATTTTTATAAATATAAAGACTTTAAATATCCCCACAGGAAAAAGTCACACATCACACGATATTGGCGGGCAATCAACAGGCATAGAACGTGAAATTATCGGCTCATTGAAGTGTTCTCTCAATAAATCCTTTCACTGATACGATGTGTGGGTAGTGGCGCCTTCTTGTTAAAACCTAATATCGCCGAGAGTACGAGCTTTAATTCATCAAATGGACGGTTATAATTGCGCGATAACGGTCGCAATTGACGGTTACGTTCTCACCGGCATCATTCTTGAAGATATAAGGACCGATGTTTCCACCGGCCCACCAACCACACAAAACCATTATTTTTCCTGGATGAAATGACAGCTCTTGAATCTCTTCGTGTAATCGCTGAACAAAATTTGGCTTGAGAACGTCGGTTATTCTTGGAACCGATGCCGCTTTGGAAGATTGAGCGGCTTCAGTTCTCACACAAATTGTATTTTGTATGCTTTGAATTTAAGAACTCGACGTAAAAAGCCGAATCGTTTCGTTCATCACATTCATATGACGTGTTGCTGCAAACGGCGCTGAATCGACTTTCCACGGTCTTCCTGTAGCCGCTCAGCTGCGGCTGCTACATTTCCTTCACTGTTGGCCATAAGTTGAGCGAAGAGCGCGAAACACATTTTTACTGAACAAGAATTTTCGTAATAATGTTGAACGATTTTTATATGTTGTTCCGCTAAAGTAAGGTAAGTTTTTCCATGATGAAATACTAAATATTACGGAACAAAAATAACATGACAGCTTGACACGATGATCTATCAAAGTACGGCTATTGAAAAAAGTACCTCTACTTGGATCAGACGTTATAAGCAATGAGTGTGTATAACAAAATAGCCAAATCGTCTTTTCTGTAATATTATACTTTAAAGTATTTGAGGATAAGGTATGGACCAACACTTAAGCACTTATGTAACGTTTCGTGTGACGTTTCTATGTAACGTTCTTATGTTTGTTTTTAATTTGTTCGAGTCTTCCGTATGTGAGGAGAATTAGATGTATTTCTAATTAGAAATTAGCCTTCATGAGATTTTCGTAGGTAAGCTTAAAACTATTGAGACACACTTGCGGCAAATTACTACTTTTAAACCACACTACATTTTGAACGTTTCACTTTGCCAATTTACCTGTACTTTCATTTCAATTAACTTTTGTTAGCAATAAATGTGACATGTGGCACTACACTCATTTAACAATCAACGTTGTTGTAGCTCAGAAATCAGCAACACTAAATTATCAAAGTCAACTTATTAAGAAGTGTAGAAACAATCCCTCGCACACAGCCATACTTAACCTTAACCTTAAAGTCTTGTAATTGTTCAGTTGTGAGCTTATTGCTTCTGTGTCTACATGTGATCACAATTTTCTTGTTTCAAATAGCCTGCGAAAAATAATAAAGCAAAAAGTTGAATAAAACAGTTTTTGTGTTATATAGTAAGTGACTTTTTTAACTTAATACAGGTAAGAGATTACAATAAAACAAAAAAAGGCAAACCTCAGTACCTTGTCAAACACGACATTGCCTATATTCAACATCCTGTAACTTTCAAACCAGGACTCCTAGGACTTTGAAATTTTGATAAAGCATATGTATCTGTACTCATATATTTTTTAGCATCACTCATTTTATTTCAGACATGAGAGGGTTAAGGATATGTACATACGTATACACGTACTATAAATGAGTGTACAATTTATTTTACGGCTTTAGTATTCGATGTTATCGGCTTATAGCAACGTTTAAATTTAGCCACTATAGAATTTGCTTTCGCTGCTGCATTGATTATTTTCCAACGCGAAAACTATGAAGAAGCAAATAAATAGAAAAATTAAAACAACAAATGTTATGCTAATCGTGTTTGTACATCAGAAAACGCCACTTTCAGCGATACACGCATGCATATAAACATACTCTATATCTACTTGTATACATACATACGCACGAAGCCGATGGTGTGCGAAAATAGCCGGCGAGAGTTTATTTTTAGCTTCACACGATTCGCACAGCCAAGCAGAGACAGGTATTTACACACATATGTAAGTGTGGCTGTTCGGCTGGGGAGCTCGGTCAGCTGGCAAATGGAATACACACATCCGTGCATATACACGTGTTGTGACCACAAAGCAACGTTTTGCACGCCCCAGTTTAGTGGCGCCCCACTTGAGTTGCAGCTTATGGTTAAAATATAATATGTGCATACAATGTACTTCTATGTTTGTATGAATGTATTTACTTGCTTAGTTAGCTTGGCGTCTGGAAGCCAATGCATGGCTTGTGCCACAATTATGGTTATGACAGTGTGCAGTTAATTGTTTTTCAGTACCGAGCGCAAACCAATAGTGATATATAGTAAATACCTATACATGTGGCCATCCACTTATACAGGGTTTGTCCGGAAAGTAATAGGAATGAGTCGATTTACAAAAAAATTATCAGATCAAACGTTACAATTCTTTAACAGCTTTCAAAATAGGCTCATTCTGAAAGTGTCAAAGAAGGCATTCTCCGGAATAGCCCTGAGTGCCGAGGTGCATGCTGCTTGTATCCAATCTGTCGTCTCAAAATACTTGCCTTTCATCGGTCTTTTCAAAGCAAGGAAACAAAAATAAATCCGGAGGGGCGCATCTGGGCTGTAAGGCGGTTTAAATGCCAGCCTTGGTTAGGTAGCTGTTCACAAGAAATTCGGTGTGAGCCAAGGCTTTGTCGTGGTGCAACTTCCAATCGGTTACTATTGTCGGACCCGATTGATTCTCGCCCGAGTGTCTTGAGGATTTTCACGGCGTTGACGGTGGACGAAGCCTTTGATGACAAAAAAGACTATAAGCATCGTTCGGCCTCCACCCTTCTTCAAAAAGCCCTGGTTCCACCGAAACACACCACTTCTTGCTAAAGCAACATGTGTGTAAGCCTGCTCGACCATACCAAACGTCTCTGTCGCAGATTTACCGAGTTTCACACAGAATTTAATCACGTACCTCTGTTCTAACGAACGCTGCATTTTCGGCTTGCACCACTCACAGATACGCGACGTGCGAAAATGTTTGTCCTGACTCTCCAGGTGCTCGGAGACAATTGTTCGTTAGCTAGGAATGCGCTCTACCGAATCCAGTTGAGGCGAGCACGCTCCGAAGTAAGGTCGCCATGGAAGAAAATCAGTCATATTACTTTCCGGACAATTATGTATACTTTCATATATACAAACATATGTGTGCGTAAACATTTCTTTAAATACACATTCGTATTTATGCAAATATATTGACTTAGCTGCACGTTCGTGGGCTGGAGTCAGTGCAGTTATCCTTGACTGGCTAAAAGAGACCTTTTCAATTACTGATTATCGATCTCACTTGTTAGCGGTCCTTGCAATTGAAAATTACATTACTATGCACACACACAAGTGCTTGGAGTTTAAAGGAAGTACTGCCTAGTTTTTAATTAATCGCATTAATTACTAACCGGATTTTTTCCCTTATAAATCTGCAGGTTAGTCAAAGAACCGTTTTTATACTACTAGTTTGGCCAACTTACCTAGTTGGTGGATTTAATTTGTTTGCAAAACAATTACTTACAGCCTGGAAGACATCTTGGCCACGTAACAAGCATACATTTGTCATGAATCATGTCATTTTTCTCATAGAAATCAACAGCCATTAGGAGTTACAAGATGCGTATTTTCTTAACTAATGAAAACTAAGTAAAAACCAGTAAGGAAAGCTTAAGTTCGAGTGCAACCGCACATTTTATTCTTTCTGAACTTCCAAGGATCTAGGGCGGGGGAAAACATGTATGAAATATTTATATTAAGCAAAGAAATCCATTGAAGTTCATTAAATTGTCACTTATTTCTAGTAAGATGTAAATTAAAATTGGCAACAAATAATCATATATATATCGCATTTCGGAGCCAGCGTAAGATCTGCACTAATTGCAACTGAAAACTCACACATGGATCGATAAATTCGGTGAAGAGTCTGCTAAAATAAAACGGGTTTCTCAGTGGCTTGCTTGCTTCTCAGTCTCTCTCCTTGTTTCTCAGTGGATCCACCTAGTTCTCACTCGATCTCCCTGGTTGTCAGTTGATATCACTGGTTTCCAATATTACTTCATAGCTCTCAATGGCTTTCACTGGGTCTCCCTGTTTCTTACTGGCTCTCAGTTGTTTTCCCTAGTTCTTTCGGGTTCTCCGTGCTTCTCTGCGCCGCTTCCTGGATTTCTTTGGCTCTCTCTGGTTCTCAGTGACTCTTCATATATGAGGCTTCCAATTTCATATTTCGAAAGTTTTTTTTATTCAAAATCAATGCGGCAATAAATTGCTTCGCATGAGTTCAAAAAGGCATATAAACTCTTTTAAGTTTAGGATAGGTTATGCTATGCTAAGACTTATTCCTAAAATGAAGAGAATGGGATGTGAAATCAAAAAACAAATTATGCCTCAGATAATGATGCCGAGAAAAAGGGTCATTCAAGAATATTGTTTGTCTGTCAAGCATTTTATTCCTACCGCTTAAATATCGATTGAACCTGTTAAAAGATCCTATAACCGTGCAAGCCATAACAGAGTAAAAATTAGGCCGCGCACACGTTATAAATGGTAATGGGAAGTTAGTTTGCTATCGTACTTTAAGTAATTTTCAATATAACGGAGAAACAAGATGTACCAATGAAAAATTGGAGAGTCAGTAACAGCCACTGAGAAGCTAAGAAGACGCATTTACTTCAAAGTAGGTTTCAAACTCGGGGTTGCTAATTCAGCGTTGAAATGTTTCTTTATAGAGAGCATTTTTTAAGATCCGAAACAGAAAAAACTATTGAAGTTAAATTCGAATAATCTGCTCTGTTCAAGATCTTTATAATTTCGTCACCGAATTAACGCATCTTCTACATTTTAATGACAAACCTATAAATAAAAGTCGTCCATTCATCTCAACACTGTCACAGCTAACCGAATATAAAAGCATAAAATAAAAATGTACAAAATATTCTAAAAGCTATTTCTAATTAGCTTTCAAAACCGATTGGGGTCAACGCTTGTTTAAAACGGCCTCAAATTTGAATTTCTATAATTTTTTTAAGTGCAAATGTGGCAGCCACTCATCGTGTGTGCTACTAAATCTCATATGCCACTTATGTTGTTGCTTTACCAATTGAACACACTTTTGCAGAGTAAAACCACAGCTTTGATGGCTGTTGCGGCGATGCGTCGGCACGATCCAATTACCACTACCGCCACAGAAACCAAGTAAAAGTGAAATTATGTAACACCTCATTGTTGCTGCTTTGTTAGCTCTGTTGTTGAAAAATGTTGATAAGTGAATGGCGGTAAAAAATTACTGGCGACGAGAGATCAAAGTTGTAGCCAAATTTTATACCTTGCCACGCCGCATGTTGGTAGTAGTACTTCCTGACAGCGCCATTCGCATAACCGAAGACCGTCGATCTGCCTTTGTTGTAAAAAGGTAGGGGTAGGGAATTTCTCTTAGAAGCTGTACGGTTGTAGGATCAGAGTTGGAAACAACAAGCCGAAACTGCAAATGAACCGGAGTATTCCAAACTGTATATATATAAGCGATTTAATACCTCAGTTTTTAAGATTGAGATTTTGATAAAGTAGTTTTTTCTCGCCGATATCGGACAACTGTAGCTACTAAACTGATGCGTTCAACAGTCGTCCTTCTTTATTTGACAAGTTACCATAGATGTTTATCCAAGACATCGCTACAATATCCGAATAAATAAATGGACAATTAGAAATATAGTTGCCTCACAAGGGACCAGCCGAACTCAATTACTAGCACGTAACTTGGTTTTATTTGACAAGGTATCGTTACCAAATTTAGCATAGATTATTATCTAGAGGCTCGCTACAATCTTCGAATATTTCATTTAGATCGGACAACTGTAGTATACTGCAAAAAAATATGTACAAAACTTCAAGAGATCTTTTCTCTGAAAGATGTGAAATTTCTCAAAACATAGAAACAATCAAATATATCGGCTTTGCTAGATCGAAACCGGGTGTTCCTTAGCTTTTTCAAAACTAATTTTTATACTCTCGCAACAATGTTGCTAAAGAGAGTATTATAGTTTTGTTCACATAACGGTTGTTTGTAAGTCCTAAAACTAAAAGAGTCAGATATAGGGTTATATATACCAAAATGATCAGGGTGACGAGTAGAGTTGAAATCCGGATGTCTGTCTGTCCGTCCGTCCGTCCGTCTGTCCGTGCAAGCTGTAACTTGAGTAAAAATTTAAATATCATGATGAAACTTGGCACACGTATTTCTTGGCTTCATAAGGAGGTTAAGTTCGAAGATGGGCAAAATCGGCCCACTGCCACGCCCACAAAATGGCGAAAACCGAAAACCTATAAAGTGTCATAAGTAAGCCATAAATAAAGATATTAAAGCGAAATTTGGCAAAAAGGATCGCATTAGGGAGGGGCATATTTGGCCGTAATTTTTTGGAAAAGTGGGCGTGGCCCCGCCCCCTACTAACTTTTTTGTACATATCTCGAAAACTACTATAGCTATGTCAACCAAACTGTATAGAGTCGGATAATAAGCACGCCCACCTCCCATACAAAGGTTATGTTGAAAATCACTAAAAGTGTGTTAACCGACTAACGAAAAACGTCCAAAAACACTAAATTTTACGGAAGAAATGGCAGAAGGAAGCTGCACCCAGGCTTTTTTTAAAAATTGAAAATAGGCGTGGCGACGCCCACGGTTCACAACCACGCCTTCTTCCAATATAACGCTATTTTGAATTCCATCTGATGCCTTCTCTGTATAATATATACATAAGGAACTAATGATGATAGCGGAATAAAACGGTATTTGAGCTGAGGTATCCGTTGTGGAAAAATTGTGGTGATGGGATTATAACTTTTCAATACAATTAAAATAACTGAAAATACAATTCAATACTCAAAGTATACAAATTGATCTAATCTAATTAATTTACAGCAAAATAAAAAAATATGTAAATGACGGATAATGAAATCTCGATTATAATTTTATCATGCGAGAGTATAAAATGTTCGGTGACACCCGAACTTACCCTTCCTTACTTGTTCTAAGTTAAGTTAGTTGCGTTAAAGCCGAGCAAAATGTCTTCATACAGTCGTTTGATAAAATCAGTGGGTAAAAAAGGAAGGAAGGAAGACGTATGAGTTACAATTGTATCATTATTTAAGACAAATAATTACTCCATTCGTCGTCGTAAGTATGTATGTATATGCTCACAAAACGCGCCACTTGATTAGCATCGTAGTTCGATCTGATTGGCATTGTTACACGCAATGCCTTCTTACAGAGATGTAGCGCTGAATCAGCGTTGCATTGAACAAATCTCTAGTTAAGGTTAAAAATTAGCAAACGTCGAGATGACGTAGCGCTACTTACTTTCAATACCCGTTTGAGCTGCGCTTGTGCCAACACCATGAATTTATGTACATACATACACTTACACATACATATATGTACATACATAAATATACGTAGCATATATCGGCGCGCATGTCGCGACGAGCATCAGAAGTCAATGCCGACGCACAACGAAGCATCGGTAGATGTTCATTACTTTTATTTATTTCAGTTGTTGCCACAACTGAGGTGGCGACAGCAATAACACTATTACCATAAATATTGCCGCTGTTTGGCTGCTGACGCGCCAGTTTACGCCAACACCGTTGCGCCGGCTGTACTGCCGATGGAGTGGTGTCGTAAAAAGCGACTGCACTATAAAACGAGGCTAGGCATTAGCGGAACCGCTCTTGTAGACATCGGCAGCCAGCCGGATGACCAACAACCGACCCATTAGGCGTTTGGTTGTTATTGTTGTTATATTGTAATTTTTGCTTTGCAATTGCTGTTTCGCCTTCAATGCAAAGTTGGCCGTTGCAACTCAACGTGGTTGTCAATGTAGTTTTGCAAATTTTTTTGCATTATGTCAAGGAGATGAACGTCTACTGATTTTTATTGGCTTTGTTATTGTTGTGCTAGTCGAAGACGCGAATAAGTAATTATGAATTTTCGATTTGAACGTTCCGGTTGTACTCCGTCATTCCAAATGGAGTTACAATCGTTTGAACATGGAAAATAAATATATTTTTTGTTCCTACCACAAAAATAAACGCGGTAATTAATGAAATTGATGTGCTCCACGTAACTATATTTTTAGGTAATTATTTATATCATTCTATCATATATGGATCTAACTACTCTATGATGTATGAAAGAAAGTTAACTATAACAAGACCAATCGAAAAGAAGTCTGAGAGGATGCCTGAATGCTCAAGTTTATTTTGTCCGTCCGTCTGCTGAATTCCATGAATTTTAAAAATATGGAAAGAGCGCAATATCGATAACGGCTGCGATGGTGTATTGGCGAATCGCCGATTGAAGGTGGTCGAGGTAGCTGAGACAATAAGCATTTAATTTATTTCATAAAGCTGATTGGATTCTATCCTGTAAATGATAAGAAAGCTGTCAGCGCATGGGTTCCGCTCTGGATAAAAAGGGCAATAATAAGCTTCTGCATTGTTGTGTGACCGTGGAGGAAATCTGGATCCAGTGGAGTACACCAGAGGCCTAGAAACAGTGTCCGGCAAACCTGCCATAAGAAAAAAGTTCATAGTCACCGTTCCTGGAAGTCAAAACATGTGAATAACTTTGATTACTTGTATAAGGTCTTTTGTCCTCGATGCGATTTCTAAATGCAGAATAAGTACTTTTGTTTGCATCGCAGAGCTCCAATCATATTTAACGATCGTGTCAAAGAAATTGCATCAGCTTTGAGTCAAGTGTATCGAGGTTAAAAGATATTGTTTTATACGGAGAAATAAATCTACATTTACTGAACTTTTCGTTTTTTTATACCAAGTACTTATCGGAGTGTCCACACCCATATTATCCGATGATACAAAGAGCGCGAATCAGTGCTTAGAGCTTTTAATTGGACGTTCTGAGAACATCGTAATCATATTCTGGCTAGAAAGCTTTGTCTACTCTGTAATTAAGTTTAAGTTTAATAATGCTTTGCGACTTTGCGACGGAATTTTACTTTGTCTGTGACACCATACCTTCCTTCTTTTTTTGGTAACTATTTAAATTACTTTTAATTTTACTTTTAGTAGCTTTTGGAATTTTCTTCTATATTATACTCGTGGTGAACAGCTCACAACTGTTGGCTCACCAAATATTTGTTGAGCGTCGAGTATGCTTTTCATTCATTCAATGCAGCCATGACTCACTTGATTTCTATTGTTATTTGGCCACGACTGAGCTCGCAAAATTTCCAATTAGTAAAAAATATTGAAAACTCCACGTAGCTAAGTCATTGTAAATCACGGATTAGCCGGCTACTGCCAACCTGCACGAATGAGCAGCTGAATGTACGCCAGCCGACATTCTAAATCTTTGGCGAAATGTGTTCATTATATTTAGTAATTAGGCGCGCTAATCAACTTCAGTACTTGGCAAACTTGGCGAGCGAGCGCAATTCCATAAATAACAGTAATTGCCCTACGTGGCGACCCAACTTGACGATTTTGTGTTACGCTCGGTCATGGAAATGGCTGACTACTTATTTCATGCTGTACTTACGGGAACTGGAAATTAGATTTTGTAAGGATGTATTAAACAGTTTTGAAGCTTAGTCAGCTAACAGAACTCTAGAGGCAGGAATATAGACTTAGTATAATAGCTGGTGTGGGCACTTCAATCTTCTGCTTCCTTAGCTTAGAATTGCAAATTGAAATTTTCGATAACTAGCTTTCAAAGCAATAATAGAAAATTGATCTTGATAGACTGAAATTTATTCGACTTTTAATGTCGAGCATTGAACACCACTGAAACAAATAGAAAACTTGACTGCTGACTACCATGACTGTGACTCTGAAAAATAATAAACAAACCAAAATTAACAAATTAAACTTGGAGATTTTTAAACACGAAACATCTCCCATGAGCGGACAACTCTCTTCAACTTCACCATTTGTTTTGGTTTATTCAGCTTTTAAATCATTGGTCGGCAAACACATACAATCATTATTGAATGGGCAAAAAAAAAAAAAAGCTTTTAGTCATTGTAAAAGCGGTCCGTCCGAGAGCTTTCGATTGGAAATTGAACAAAAAGGCATGGATGACAACAGAGATTATGCAAAAGTGGTTACCACACACAAATGAAATCTCGCAACACGAATTATTTTTCTCTTTTCCCAGAGATAACTGCCTGACAAACACAACTTTAGAGTTTCTAACTTCTAATACAACATCCAGACACAGCTAAATCCGCATGAGAATTAATAAAAATAACAAAAAAACGTCATCACTTTCGAAAAATCGATTTTTTTTGCCTCATCTTATTATTTAACATTTCAAGATTATGTCCTTAAAATTTTAAGTCAATAGAAGTAATATTCTTAGAGTTATCGTCTTATAAGTCTCCTGGCCTTTAACGCCTCAAAGTCCGTGTTCACTGTCATTTCAAAACTACCTGATCGATTCATTTCAAACTTTGAACACATTTTTAACATATAAAATACTGCCCCCCTAACGTTTATTACATACTTTTTTTTCATTAAGGGTGTTTTCCACCCACAAAATGGCGGAATTTTTAGTGGAAAATAATAGTTTACACTTTAGATGGCCGCCAAAAATTTTTGAATGCAAAAAAAATTATCAGATAACGTTGGGGGGAAGATTTGATGATAGTTTAACTAATTTTTCTTTGTTTTTTATTTTCAGATAATTTCCGGCCGAGTTATAGTGAACACCGCAAATTCTTTTTTTCTCAAGACGTTCTGGGGAAAGTACTGTTACCGGCTTATATCTCAATATTTCTGCATGAAAAAATTACCTTGCATTGTCAAAAGTGTGCTTTATAATGTACAAAAGGTCCGAATAAAATTACTCTATCCAGATTTGAGAAATAAATTCACAAAAAAAGTTGTTTTTTTTACCTTGAAAACCCTACCCCTCCATTAAAGCTTCTTGGACAAAATTGAAGCGCCAAACAAAGAAAACTGTTTCCCAAAATCTGAATTTATACAAAATTCGAATGTCGAACTGTTTGAGCTTGAGGATGATATTCCATTAGCAACGGTCTTTAATTTAAATGAAATTTATTATAAATGCGTTACTAATAGTGTGGAGGATTTAAGTGATTCTGACGAGGAGGTAGTTGTGGAAGACTCGGATCTAGTTAATAATTATAATGAAGTATTTTAACAAATTTCTTGCTTGAGGCGTGGCCAAGCACTCTAATATGTTTAATGCGCATATCTCTTAAACGAATAAAACTACAACAACCAAGTTCGTTAAGCACGAATATTAGAAGAACTCCCAACAATATTGTGAAAATGGACGAAATCGGATGAGAACCTACTGTACTGTTAAAAACTACTAAAAGCGCGTAAAATAAATAATTAATACGCCATAGACATTAAATTTTACCACCGAGATGGTATGAGAGAGCTTTATGAGAACCAGTGTCAAAATTGGACAATGGGTGTGGCACCGTCCACTTTTTCGTGAAATCCCAAATCTCGCGACCCGACTCACCGATTTCGATTTTGGTATGTTGTATATTTTTCATATTGTTATGTCGAGCTGTGAAAATAAGCGAAATCGGACAATAACCACGCCTACTTCACATATAGCACAACTTGAAATTCCACTTCATTTATTTCCAGTACACAAATCAAGAAGCAATTAATATGACAGGATAAAACTTTGCACTAATAACGTCTTTAGTGTGTACCACCTTATAACCAAAAATTGTTCAAATCCAATAAAAACCATTCAAGCTGCTAGGTACCGAATATTTACACGTCGGTTAAAGTTAAGGGATAATCCTGCTCTCATCCTTTAGCCCCCATATACATAAAATAAAGATTTTCGAACTTGCGGGTCACATTGTATCGCATATATCGGCCAATATGTGAGTTATCTCAGTGGAAGTGGTGGTAGTAAAACACGTTCTCTTATTACTCGTAATAGTGTAACTCTGTACCTAAAATAGAAAAATTTGAGTGAAAACTGGGCCTGGGCCCTGTATAACTAATATCAGGCTTTTCGAACATCCGGTTGACTTTACTTTGTATGATTGCTTTTACACCTTAAAGTATTTTCACGGCTTTGATTTTTGCAATTAGCAATGTTCAGTTCCAAATTATTCTTACTTGTTTTATTAATAATTTAATTTAATAAAATTGTTACAACATTTGAGCACATAATAGCAACATTTCATTGATATTGTGTGTTCCTTTATGCCGCTATGTCTGAATTTGGTATCCTCTCAAAACTAACAAGGCTGTGTAAACTGACGTTGAGCAATTCCAAAAGCACCGTCAGGATCAGAAGGGACCTCTCGGAATCGTTCGACACCAAACGAGATTTCAGACAAGGCGACTCTCTACCGTGCGACTTCTACTTCTGGAGAAAATAATTCGAGCTGCAGAACTTAATGAAGCAGGTATAATCTTCTTTAAGAGTGTACAGCTGCTGGCGTATGCCGATGATATTGAAATCATCGGCCACAACACCCGCGCCGTTAGCTCTGCTTCCTCCAGACTGGTTAAGGAAGCAAAGCAAATGGGTCTGGTAGTGATCAAGGGTAAGAGGAAGTTTCTTCTGTAATTAAACAAACAGTCTTCGCACTCGCGACAAGGCTCCCACGAAACTGTTGACAGTCATAACTTCAATGTCGTCTATTTTTGAACCAGTATTAACAATGTCGGCCTCGAAATTCAACGCAGAATAACTCCTCGCAACAGGTGCTACTTCGGTCAGAGTTGGTAACTGAGAAGTAAAGTCGTCTCTCGACGAACATTTACATCCAGAAGGAACTGGCTGAACTTGGTATCTCGAAGTGGCACCAAATTGCAGAAGAAGAGACGACTGGCGCGCTATTGTTAACTCTGCTATAACCGCCTAAGCGGTTTCTATGCCATTAAAAAAAAAGAATTTTTCATAAAAAACGTTGGAAATTCAGCCATTGACAGCTGGTTTCCGGAGGTACCTGAAACCGTACTCTCGCATAAGAGACGAAATATTCATTTAAAATCAAAAATGAAATTTATTCGGTGAGTAGGATTTGAAGAAGATTTTAGGTCTAATTTATACCATAAATTGCCTTAAAAAAATTAGTTTTAGCCGACCGGTCTAGCCTTACGGGCCGTTCTCCCAAAAGTTCTAACTCCTACACTTTTATTGCGATGGCCTTAAATTTTTTTGAAATTATTGTAGGCATGTCATTTTTTTTTTTTGAAAAAAAAAAATAAAAAAGAACGATTTTTTCAAATTTCAAAGTCCACCTAACCGCTTACGGCCAGCCTTGAAGCTATAAAGTTAAACTGTCTCAATCTGCTTTTTTCTTGGGGATCGTTTTACCTGACAAACATTTCCTCGGACTGTATCTTCCAAAATAAACAGTACCTGAAATTATTTATTTCGTAATCTAAATGTATTGCTTGAGTGGTTCAATCGCTTTAAAGTAAGAAACCGAAAGCAGATTACGGCTGAGACAAACTGGGATGCCGATAGGTTTTAAAGAAAATGTAACCAAAACAACTTCCTTTAAAATTAGTGAGACTTTATCGAAAGTGCGCTTAAGAGAAACAGTTTTGCTAGGAAGCGTTATATAAGTAAATCATGGCTTCGAGTGTTGTAAAAAAATTATCAGTTGCAACCGGTTATTGGAACAATGTTTTAATTTAAAAAGCAAAGTTTAATAATCTTCAGGTAGCTGAAGTTTTGTAGAATATGGAAAGTACTGACAAACTAATTGTCGGATAAGCCATAACCGATTTTTTCCAAGCCTGATACATGTCTATCTTACTTTTCGAAATCGAAGTCCTCGGTTTGTGCGTCGCTGCTTCTACGACTTGGAATTCTATTTACATCTTCATAGACTACTACATTGAGGAACATGCCAAATGTTAAATTAGCGTGAAACATTTACAGTGTGCAGATAAGATGAATCGTTGTAAAAAAGGAAATCAATTTAGGATTGTAATAAAAAACTGCAAGTGAACTTGCGCGGCTGGACAGGTTGCTGAGATCGCTTGTGTGTATAATCATTTCGTGAAATGCATAGTTCGTATGTTTATCATGACTGTCGGCTATCATGAGTGCCATCTAGCTGTGTAGCAAGTAACTAAGTATATCGGCGTTTGTAATCTAAGCTGGCAGAAACCCATCAAGCAGGCGCGTCCAAGACACCAAAAACTTCACAACACAAAATGGATCTCGAGGAGCTATGCGGCAAATTACATAAAAAGTTAGCAATAAAAACGCAGCAAAGTCCATGCATAGGCAGTCCTTAAATGGTTGGCTCTGTTTTAATAGCAACAGGCGACGATCAGTTGCCAACGATAAAGCAATGACGTTGCAGCCAACAAACGGCATGGAAGCTCGACCATAACGAGAGCGAGAACTGCACCATTAAAACCCTAAAAGAAATAAAAATGTTAATAAAAAAGACTGAGAATAAAAATGTAACTTGCAACTGGAGATATAAATGCGAGCTTCGCAATACCAAAGCCATTGGCACGCGCTAACATTCAAACTTATGCGGCTTTGCTTTTGCTTTGCAGACAGTTGGACCGGTTTCTCAACATATGTACACTTGTGTGTAATACCTATGTTATGCAGCAACAAAACATTATATTAATCTAAAAACACTGATGGAAACAACGGTCCGTGTCACAATAAAAAAGAAATACAACAACAAAAAAACCTTAACTTCGATTATTCCGAAATTATAATACCCTCCACAAATACAAAATATTATTTATATTTATACATAGAATATATCGTCACCTGAAATGCAAAATAACGTATCATCAAAAAATTCGAAATTGAGTGTCTTATTGATTACGCTTCACTACTTCAAATTACATACATATGTTCAACATTTTCAGGTTCTGCGGTCAGATATAAACCAGTTTTAACCAATATTAAAATTTTGTTTCACTCATGTTCCATTTTATTTCGTGCTTCATTCATGCAACTGTAAATTTTTGAAAATGTTGTTACGTTATTTTGCATTTCAGGTGACGATATGTAGTATGTAGTGATTCGATCTGTACAATTGCTTCGGAGATTGCGGCTATATCTTGGAATACAATCTCTGCGAAATATCTCGAAGAATATTATGGTTATTTAGTGATCTATAGTGATCCCATATCGGCCGTTCCGACAAATAAGCAACTTCTTGGTGAGAAAATGACGGGTGAAAAAAGGGAGCAAGTTCGCATATATAATGAAAGACGGGCAGACAGACATTTCTTTTGGATGCTAAGAAACAATGTTAAGAAACAATCACACAAGATCAACTCAAGCACGTTTCAAACAATTTTCGTTTATTGAAAGAAATGATTTTGATGGAATGGAATAATTTGGTGGTTAAGTCAGTTGCAGAAAATTCATGATTTCGCGCATTTCTAAAATATCGGTGGTCTAAACTTTTAACCAAAGAGCTAGAAATTACTTACATTTTGCATCCTATAGGTTGAGTGGAGGAATAATTTACTTGAAGCCCCTTAAACATAAAAGCATAACACGAAAAAAGCTGTTTGGATGTTGTTCAAATTTTAATATGAGACTATTTCAAAATCAATACCCAAAATCTCGGGAAACTCTTTCCATACCGACACGTATAGTATATAGCTTTCAGTAATTAATTTTTTTAAAGAGTGCTAATAAGTATAGTATAGTAAATAATATAATGTTTTTAAGTCAAATCCGTTTTGGTGTTGAAGTGAGAAGCTTAGTCAGTTTCAGCATGTAAGAGTTTGGTTTGAAAACGTGAAAACTACAATAATAACAAAGGAGAATAAGAATGGCACATTGAAATGTGCTTTCACCATTTTTTCTCTTTTGACGTCCACGCAACAGACTTGGTTATGCCTTACTATAAAGTATTGAACATAAGGCGTATATATCTGCAGCTTACATCTAGTTCAACATTAAATAAACTCTGCTGTGTGCAATTGTTTTCTTAACCTTTCGTTGTTAGGATTAATTAGTACAATCAAATCCATATTTTTTGAAAGAATTTATATCGATAAAAAACCAATTCAAGTAATTGCTCGGTTCTTAGATAATTCGAGCGGTCTCTCACTTTCTTTAAAAACGTTTACACTTACATCATTACATTATACAGTACAGGGCATAGAAAATCGTTCAGTAGGAAAATTTGTATTATGAGCTAAAATATGCATTCAAGAAAAAAGTGAAAATGACAGTTTCTTGGGATTTGGAGTTAATGAACAAATAAATTATTAGCCAAAATTTATTAATGTGAAGTTTTTGAAAAGGATTTTTGACTCAAATTTGGTCACATTATTAATTTTAGGAATATTCCACAACATGCATCAATATCTAGATCACAATATTGATTACAAAACTCATTACAATAGTAATATCACATTAATTGCTCTTTTATCTTATAATTTTACTCTATTTATTGGGAAATATCTTAATCAATACTTTGGGCGGATTCAGTCTTTTTAGTTATTCGGCTTCTGTGCGACAGCCTGATTTTTCATAATCGCCCACAGGTTTTCGATGGGGTTGAAATCGGGTCTGTTCTCAGGCCACACCAACTGCTTTATTCCATTTCCAGTCATAAAATCGCGAACCTGCAAAAAAAAATTAAGTACAAGATCAACATTAAGTAGCGGAACTGAAAAAAATTCCCGCCGTGTGCAGAATCGTGTCGAAAGACGAAGTCGTTGAATCTTACCTATCTCAGCCTTCGGCAAAACGTTGATACATCCACTATCACTCCTGTCGCAACAGCTTCTATTTGATGTCTGACATTTTAAAGGGATTCATTATCTGCGATAAAGCTATTATCTGCCCTTTAGTGACATTGGTCATTTGATATGTTGTTTATATAACTGCACTTTTACAAAAACTTTACAAACACGGTTGATATTTCAATGATGCAAATCAACTTTTTACAGCTATACCAGAAAAAAATTTGTATGCCACTCCAATTATTATTTATTATTTTTCTAAAATTTCAAATTTGTGCAATTACCAGACATTTTTTTACCGCCTCCGAAAAATTGTGCAACGAACAACTTCCAAGGACTCGAGGGAGAAATTTGTGAAATGGCTTTGTTTATGATAGACCACAAGCAGCTTTGGTATTATCATACGCAATACTTGTTCACTTGTAGTTATTAAATATGTAACGCCTACTTTTAATTGAAGTGTTTCTTTCACAAACTTTTTTTATGTCTATTATCAATTTGCCCAACCATTGTTACCGAACTCTTTTGACCTCTGAACTAAACTAATTTGCATTTGAATGGCTTAAGTAAGCAGACGCTTACTCGTTTAATTGTAGGATAAAAGCTGCAAATAAAGCCGACTAATTTTCTAAGTATGTCGCACGGCTTTCTACAGAGTATGGAAAATAATGAAAATGAAATGTGAACTATGAGCAGAGTTAAGATGACAAAAGTGAGGATTATCTTTGGTCTAAGACGTAAAGCGGGGAAACATGAGGCAATACCGGAACGAATATTCGGAAGCAAGAGAATAAATTTACGAATTTATGCACGACTGTAAACACGAGCATATTTACGCAAATAAAACAATGACAACAAATGTGCACAGAGGACGGTAAATGCCGAAGGTGTGACAGACGAAATGTGTACTTTATGTACATATTACACGTGTACGTATCTTAATACCTATATGTAGACTTATTATATACATATGTTCAGCTTCGTATGTGAATGAGTTGTGAGAAGTGCAGTTGGCCGATTGTTCATCTGCCTGGACTAAGCGTTCGGTCATGCTTGCCATGTTAATCAAAGCGAAAGCATGTGTTTGTTGTCATCACACACAAAAATGTTAACATATGTACATCTAGTACTCGTATAGTGAAACAAACCCAATTCTAACGTATTTGAGCAGCACAAAAGGATATGAAAAAGTTAAGCACAAATATTTCATTTGCTTAAATAACACCAATTTAAAGAGAGGATTGGAGTGACAATTTTTGTTGAAATTTGATTATTTATACATTAAATTCTTTTTCCAGCTTTCAAATTTATTAATGTAATTAAAGCAGCAGCAACGAAACAACACGATCGGAGATAAAAGTAAGCAATGGCCTGACAAAATTTTTAAAAGGAATTATATATTTATAAATGACAAATGCAATACAATTAATATTTTTTAATTAAAACATAAAAGACGTTAGTTTGCCTGAACCTAAGCCATAATACCCTTCACGATGCATTTGTATAGCACTAAATAATATAGGAATATCTTTATTTGGTTTTGATCGGTCAGCTTGTATGGCAGGTACATATATATGTACATACTATGGGTTCCGGTTAAAATTTTCTTTGCCTTGCACAAAAATTGCCTTGCTCAAAAATGTTTGACAAATTTGGTGAAGATATGTCGTTAAAATAATGTTTCCAACCAAGACATGATTTAGATTGTTCTGTTTGTATGACAACTATAGGCTACAGTCATCCAATATTGGCGGACAAATAAGCTGCTTCTTGGGGAATCGATATCCCTTAAAATGTGGAACAATAACGCATATATACAAACAGACGAACCTAGCTAAGCAAACTCAGCTTGTCATTTTGATCATTTAAAAATTATAAACAATTTATAGGGTCTCTGACACTTCCTTATTTGTGGTACAAATATCATGGCAAATTTAATATACCATGTTCAGGGTATAAAAACTTCGTTGTACAGAAAATTCGCAATAAAGAAGTTGGACTGTAAATTGGCAAATTCACGTTTTATTGTCTAAATTTTATTCTTTTCAACACAATACAACTTATGGCTGAAAATATTTGTCGACAGACATTCTGCAAACCAGTTCCTTCAGCTTAATAAGTTGCATATATAAGTACAAATATGTATATGCTTAAAAAGGTGTTTACTCTTGCCCGAAAGGTTTTATAACCTTTGGTGATTTAGTTTTATTACCGATTGTAAGAAGCTCTTTTGTTGGAATTATGAAACAACTGTAATTACCGCTGCTCGGCAAAGGCCGTACCTGCATCCAAGTATTTCGAGTCGGTTTGTACACTTCGACAATGCCTTTAAACTCAGTTGATGGTGATCCGCCGACGGCCATCAAACGGTCACTTAGTGTTACGCCACAGATGCCACTTCGTGCTATATTGACTGGTGGTGCCTAAAAGATACATGTTTACACTTACTTCTCTTTTTTTTTTTTATTTTTTAGTACACCTGTGACCATGTATCAGTTTTTATATCGTAAAACTCTACGTCGCTCCTGTAGGGGGGCTGCGTGTTTCCTGAACTTATTACATATAAGAGACCTTTAAAAACGGATGCCTGTCATAAAAAGACATGTACTCGTATCATTATTTTGGACCACAGTTGCATATTTCATGATACTTTTACCCCGCAATTAAAACGTCCCTGAAGCATGTCTGCGCACTTACGCCACTTTCCTGTTTTGATGTTATAGCATTCGACTGATTTTAATTCTTCACGATCGATTCCAACACCTCCAATTATATAAATTTGATGGTCAATAGCCACAGCCGTACTTTCGGCTCGGGAGACACACATAGAAGGTACTGAAGTCCATTGGCCGGTGGAAGGATCAAATCTATTGCAACATGTACATATTTTATATAGAATTCAAATTAAATATCGGAAAGCACTAACTTCTCTGCAGTCATCGTTGCAATGTACTGAGGGCTCATATATCCACCTATTGCGTAAATGATCCCGTCTACGGCGACAGCACACAACCCAACTCGTGCAACCTTCATCGGGGGCAATTTTCTCCATATTTGTGTCTCTAAATTGCAGGAATGCACACAAGTCATCGGTAGATTTTGTGGGCTAATGCCACCTAGAGTTATTAGCCTTTTATTTGAATACACCAAAACTGCTCGTTGTGTGGGGAACTTTAACACACCACACTGTATCCATATCTTCTCCATTTCGTCGCATCGGTAAATACAACTCTCAGTATCCTGTGAAATAAAATTTCAAATTGAGTAAATTTCTCTATCTCATGGCGGAAGCAAATAATAGAAGTACGAGAACTTATCCAAAAGTATTCCACTCTTGTCGGCCGTCAGATTGCCCTATGTAAAAGAATGTCCAAACTTATTTAAATAAGATAGAAATGAGGTAGTTCAAAACTAAGCTTCCCTTTCAAAATGGATAATTATATATATATATTCAAAATCATTTCACATCCATTGGAATGGTTGCATAGACTGGTATCAATAATTTGTGAGTCTCTTTAACTGTCATCTTTGGAATCAGACTTTTGCTACTGGTGTCTAATTGATTCAGGATCAATCGTTAACTAAATTCACTGTCCGTTAATTTAGTATTCTGATAAGTTGTTGGTGGGATGAGGTACATGCAACTAGAATACTAAACAAGCTATCGATGTGCTCAGAAAGCGTTGTGTGCAAGATGTGTGATTATTCTTACTAAGATTAAATCATAGTCCCCGATTTCCCCCGATCAAATGTCGCTCCACAATTTTGTCTGTCCGATGTCAATGTTTCAAAGTTTTCAACTATGAAAAAGTTTACCTGCTTTCCGATGCTTTGACGCACTGCTAATATAGACTTATTTGTGTTAGTATTACTTGATGTTGGTTGGTTCGAAGGTAATTGAAAAGCTGGAATGCGTAGTGGGCGTGATCTTTCCGTCGATCCTTTTAAGTAAGCAGTGCAAAGGGCAGCGGCTCCGTCAAGCTTCAAAATCGTGGCTCCATTTAAAAGTCGACTGACGTTGTTCATTTTAGGGTTGAGCCTACCCGTGTAACAGTAAGCTATAAGTAATTCAAACTCATCCGGTGCAATGTTTTCAATGTAAATAGCTGGAGCCGAACCCTGCTTGGTTTGAAAAAGTTCGTCGAAATAAACACTGGCAGCGGCCAAGATAACTCGATGAGCTGTAATACTAAACAAAAGTGTTAAGCTAATACTAAAACAAATAGATGGCGGTTGAATCGTAATTAAACTAACCGCTCGGGATAACTCCGCCACAGAAACGTAACATCAATATGTTTTTCTTGATCATAGAATTCATGAAAATTTTCCCACACTAAATCGCTGAAACCTTTGTCTGGACGCACAACGTCCTTTTTAGGGATAGCACTGGCCATTTGATACTATTAGATGTATGCGAACTGGATTCTCATTATTATTCTATTATAATAAAAACAGATTTTATATACTTATATTTTTTTGTTGGCTGAAGTTAGCGCCCTACAGTTTAGGTTTGCCTAAACACAGTGAGGAAACATTCCGCACCTAACCATCTAGGTAGGAGCTAACTTAATATTTCTAAATGCATCTCTTCTTATGATGTTCCAAATTTAACTACACCTTTTAATCCTTTATATAATATAATGAATATGAAGACTTGTCGAATATAATGAATCTCGCTCTTCTAGTTGACTTTAATACTAAAAATTTAGGAATTAGTCCAAATGAATGTCCGTCTTGTCTGTCCGTCCGTTTGTTTGTATTCGTGCGAACTAGTCCCTCAGTTTATGCAATATCAATCTCTAACTTTGCACATGTCCTTTAACAAACCGATCCAAATTAAGTTCAATGAAAACATTTATATTTGTGAAGGGTATTCCAGTTTCGGCGCAACCGGAGTTAACGTTGTTTCTTGTTTTCAACGAATTTGGTGTTTTAACAGACTTCCGAATGCTGTCACCCTATTTACTGCATTTAACTTGTGTACGTAATACATTTGTAGGTACTAAACGTACTGGTGTCGTGATAAGTTGGATACATTCCAGCCTGCTGTTTTTTTGAGTAGTTTATGAAATATTATCTTTTTCGTGCATAACGCAATTGTTCGCCATTTGTGCAGTGCTGTGTCGATAAGCCATGTCCCATTTGTTGTGCGAGTCACTGCATACTCAAATTGTAAATATTAAATGTATTTATTGTCGCTTATTATAAGAGATTAACTTTGTATTTCCTTCTCCGCGTTTGCGCTCTTACATAAATCTACTTATATATGTTCGTGGTATATAATATAAGTAGATATGTACTACATTTACTTTTATGCCTTCCAGTACAGGAAATCGGTGATCACGAATAATGTTCCGTTACAAATTACGAATACCTGTTTATTTGAGAAAAATAAATTATTGAATTTTGTAGTGTTCGTTGTGGATGTAGTTGCGGTTCAAATAATGTGCAATGAAATATATTTACACACATAGAAAAGCGTAAATGAAATCAACCGATCGGCTTACACCGCGAAACTATACTACTGGAGATGCGACTCGATTCATATACAGCTGAGACGTGCTTGCTCAAAACTTATCGAGTCAGCACTCGAATTCCTATGAAATTGATTCATTAGGGGCGTACAAAAAAAAAAATCCGTAAAAAGTAAAAGTTATATCTAAAGTTGAATATTGTTTTGGATGTAAAAGAACATATTAGGAACTGCCAGCAGTTTGAAAATGAGATTTATAAAAGCTGGCTTACATTTCATGTAAAATATATTTTTTTTGTTTAAAGTGTTGTAAACTGTTTAAAATATTAAATACAATAATGTTGTAAATGTGATGAAATGTTTGAGAAAAGCTTTGAACCAAAAATATTGCTGGACCATTTTTGTCGACCAATTTCTGAAATTTTTCGGCTATTATTACATCAGTGTGAAACTTTCATCTCGCTCGCTTGACCAATGTTGTGCTACACGAACTGACACATCATCATCTCCGTAAAGTTCACAAATTTCATTGGTGGTTTGCGTAGCATTCTTCCCTTTTTTTATACAAAAATTACAGAATAAGGGACTATCGTCATTACTTTCATTCATTAGCACGATTCCGATTACTTTGGCGGTCGGGTAAATAACACGAATTTCGGAAGAGAGGGAATATGCAAAAATAATATTGCTAACACTTACATATATACTTGAAAATATTCCCGATTAAAAATTCAAAAATACTTCGTATTTCACAATGTTTCACTACATTTTTTCACATTTTTCCCTTCGTACATTTAAATATACACTCCAACATTGAAATAAGTTCATATGCCACTTTTATTTTGTTATACATATATTAGCTATTTTTATTAATTTAAAAATCACTTAACACACTCATCGTTGAAAATGTTATATTGTTTACAATTATGAGGAAAAYGAGCGTTGCCACATCTTAAACACTAAATATGTAGGATTTTCAACGATTTTTCTTCGTTTGTATTTTCGCTTGATTCTTTTTCTATATTAACTATAATAAAAAAATACTTTCCAACATTTTTCAAGCTATTATCGAGTTGTGAGCTCTTTTTCCTTATATATAATAATTTTTCCTTATGTATAATATGTGACTTATATTTAATATTTAGAAATTTTTGAACTTTAAAGCCGAATATCTCGTAAACTAAGCGTTTGCGATACCTATAAGCCTATATATATTTTTTAAACAGAAATATCCTAATCCTCTTTCAACGGTACCTTGTGATCGCGGTGCCCAACAGGTGTAACTATTTTCCAACTTCCACATCTATTGACAAAATACGAAATTTCGACTTCCCAATATTACTAACCCCTTTAAATTTACATTAATTTATAGTTTTCTACTGCCTTCGTGTAGCTTCTAGCTATTTAGCAAATTCACATGACCACTACGAGGACGCCGTTTTGACTCAATTGAGAATACAAAAGCTAAATCGAAGAAGGCTCTAAGGATTTTTTCAAGAGCTATGATGACAGGAAAATTCGTTAGCATAAGTGTATTGCAGCGGGAGGATATTTCTTTGAAGGGAATGAAATGCACAAAATTCACCTTTCAATTTGATCACAGTAGTATATTTGCGAAATTAACGTCCGTATCAAAAGAAATTTGCCAAAAGTTATGCCCGTAGTGACAACGTAGGAATCAGCTGTTCTCTTTCGTTCAATTTTTTGTATGCATGGTTTTCCACAAATGTAGCTACTCAGTTGTAATATTTTATAATGTAAAAGATCAAAACTAAAATCAAACTATTAAAAATAGACTACCTATTTGTAAAGAACTGTAAGTTCTAATATATAATATTCAAGTTTATTTTTTAATTAATACAAAATATTGAGACTGGCAACTTGCGTTGTAAGGGTGCAATAAGCTGACTCGTTTCTACGGGAAAAATCCAATTTTCATTTACATTGCACTCTAATAAGATCGATCGTGTCAGCTGATACCTTTTTGCGTCGTTCACTAATCGATGCATTAGCCAGACACCAAATATAATATGACAAATCAGTTGTCGTAATCGAAAGAGAAATAACATCCCTAATAAGTTTTCGTAAAAGTTCTCCTACGGCATGTGTGAGCGGAGAGAGTGGATACTTATTTTCTGAGTCCATACATTTTTTAAATTCAGCATTTGTTTGACAGTCAGCGTGAACTCAAATGAATACGGGTATTCCCCGGATTTTTTCTTATCTTGAGAATAAAAATTTTTGGTTTTATGGCCGTTTGAATTTTAAAGTTGCGAAATGAACCGTTTTCATTGTACAGTAGTGCAAAAAAAAAAAAGAAAATTTCTGCTTGTATCTATAATGCTTTTAATAGTATAGTATATATATTGTAGGCGTATGCGTATAATAAAGTTTTTCTTGATTTTTCTCACACTACGATATCCTTCAATAATACCCTCAATGCTGTTTTTTAGTTTAAATTATCTACTTGTGTAATTGTAATTTAATTATTTTAGAATTAATTTTAATCCTAATTCTCCACTAGTCTGTAAGAATGAATGTACATAGACTTAAGTGAAAAAATAAATAAAATATATATGTATGTATGTATGTATATTCCCCGATTCAAAAGTAGGTGCATAACTTCAACGCGAGTCGAAAACTGTTTTCTCCTATTGATTAGCTTTGCGCTCTGTTTCGATCTGTTTCAACTCTGCACTGCCTGTGGGATTCCGCATGAAAATTGTCGCGTATAGTTTTGAAGCTGATTTCTCGCATTCGTCAGCGGATTTAATAATGGGCTCATATCATGCAGCTGTCCGATTTATCCTTAATGCCTTCCGGACAACTCCTGTCAAATATCTACTAGCCGAAGGTGGTTTTCTTCCATTAGTGGATCGTGTCGCTTACATTAGAGCATGTTCCATTAACATAATATGTTCTAACTATAAGTCAATTTTGGATAAGGAAATAAAGCTACTTAAAACCCGAAAAACTACCAAATCTATAAAATCAGGTCTTTGCAGTTGTTCTATATGATAAAGCAAACACAGAAATAGGTAAACAAAGACTCAGGGAAACATATCACTCCCCCTTGGTTGCTATGTTCCGAATCATTTATCAACATGCTACTCTGCATACCTTGAAGACTCAACTAGCCCATTTATCCATAAACAAGCATTTCTAGAGGCGGCCGCTCCATTAAAAAACAACCACTGGAAATTTCTATTTACGGATGGGTCAAAAAATAATAATGGAAAATCTTTTGCAGTAGTCCATGAAAATGCTATCATATCAGCAAGCCGAGTTTTGCAAGATCAAACGTCAGCTTACGAGGCTGAAATTCAAGAGTTGCCATTCGCCAATAAAATAGCATTATGGGTATTTGCTTGCTCTTGCAGAACCCTTGCACGCTGCAAGAATTGCATGTATGTATATTTCCTCTTGGTGCACCGACAAACACACGCAGAAAATTATTTGCAATGGCTGTAAAATATGTCAGACCAAAAAATATAATTGCAATCCTGTTTTAGCTGTCATTTTACATAAAGACATATTACATCGTTAAATTGTTGAGGAAGGTTAGTTTTAAATAGATTTTATAATTTCTACTTAAATTATAGAGATTTGTTACAGTTTTTTTTTTTTGTTAAAAATGTACGCAGAAGGTGCGCCAATTCGCAATAGCCATGCATAATAGTCATTCACAATAAATTGATCGAATCAGACGTTCATATATCACTAGATTTTGCAATGGGTGCTCTCGTGCCCTTGTATATTTCGGTATAGGTGTCAATCAGAAGAAATATCTACCATTAGGACTTCCTTAACAAATTAAAAAAAAAAAAAAAAAAAAAAAAAAAAAAAAAAAAAAAAAAAAAAAAAAAAAAAAAAAAATTAAAAAAAAAAAAAAAAAAAAATCAAGCTTATGTAGATCCCACGTCATGTTGATATAACAGGAAACGAGCTAGCAGCTAAAGCAGACAAAGCGGCTTCAATATCTCCCCTTCAGCTATTTATTGCATTCCCGAAAAAACGAATCAAAAGTGAGATATTACAAGCCTTTCACAAAAAAGTTCAATACGAATGATGCAAAGAAATTCGTCAGTACAGAAACATAAATCCAGACAAACACGCAATAAGACTACCAACCAATCCTTCACCGATCTGACCAGCTCAACATACTGATCATTTAGATATATAATTTATAGGGTCTCCGAAGGCTACTTCTGGGTGTTACAAACTTCGTGACAAACTTAATATACCCTGTTAAGGATATAATAAATTTTAATAATTCCCGCCATGAACTTTAATTTCCAAATAACCCCACACAAAATTTGGAATGAGTCGAAATCAGAGATCGGTCTGACCAGTCAATGTCACCTTTACGTTACATCAGTCACTAAGTTTGTGTTGCAAACTGAAAAAATGAATTTGCAGTGTAAAATAAAATCAGCCCGCGATCGTGGACAGACATAATATAATGAACCAATATCATACAAACTTGATTTCTGGCGATTGTTGAGTTTTATTTACAATGAATGCACAATAATAGTTCCCGAATTGAATTGAGGTCACCAAAGCATTTAAAACATACGCAGACGATTCTTCTATATCGAGTTTACAACAGCGCGCCAGTCGTTTTTTCTTTTCGGAGTTTGTTGCTAATTGCAGATTCTAAGTGTAACCAGATCTTTCTATACCTGGTCTATCCAACAGAGTGGAGGTCTTCCTCTTCCTCTGCTTTCCCCCGCTGGTACTGCTTTGAAAACTTCGTTAATATATACGACATGACTCAGCCAGCATAGCCGTTGCCTTTTAATTCGCTGCACGATTTCTATAGCGTCGTATAACTCATACAGCTCGTCGTTCTATCGATTGCGGTATTCGCCAATGCACAAAGCACCATAAATTTTCCGGAAAATCTTTCTCTCGAAAACTCGTAACGTTGAGTCATCAAAAGCGGTCTTCGTCCACTTCTCTGCATTATATAGCAGGACGGGAATAATGAGTGACTTATAGACTTTGGTTTCGTTCGTCGAGACAGGAATTTACTTCTCAACTGTCTACTCAGTAGCACCTGTTGGCAAGAGTTATTCTGCGTTGGATTTCGAAGCTGGTATTATTGTTGGTGGTGATATGATTGTCAACGGTGACGTGGGAGCCTAGTCGCGAGTACGACGACTGTTTGTTTGATGACAGGAGATATTTCGTTTTGCACTCGTTCACTACCAAACCCACTTGCTTCGCTTCCTTATCCATTCTGGAGAAGACAGAACTAACGGCGCGGGTGCTGAGGCCAGTGATATCAATATCATTGACATACGCCAGTAGTTGTACACTATTATATAAGATAGTACCTTCCCTATTTGATTCTGCAGCTCGCTTGTCTGAAATCTTTCTTGGCTCGAAGAAGTCCTTCCCTATCTTGACGGAACTTTTGGTATTGTCAACGTCAGTTTACATAGCCGTAATAGTTTTACGGGGATACCAAATTCAGACAAAGCGTCGTAAGGGCAGCTCCTTTTCGTGCTGTCAAAAGCGTCTTTGAAAGCAACTTTTTACGTTCAAAATCAAACTTTCCACTGGTCTTTTCCAAGATTTGGCGCATGGTGAATATCTGGTCGTTTGTTTATTTTCCAGGCCTAAAGCCACACTGTTAACCTCCAATCAGTTTGTTCACAATAGTCTTTAATCTTTCACACAATACGCTCGATAGAATCTTATATGCGAACGTCTGCTCCATCGTCATGGATTGGGGATTCAGTTTCGCCTTATCCTGGCGTTATGCTTTCACTTTTCATTAGTGTGGAGAAGTGTTTTCTCGATAATTTTAGTATGCTCTGAGCAGCAATTACCAGAACCCCTCTGGGGTTCTACATTAGTATGCTAAGGTCTTGAAACCTTCTGTTAGTCGCCGCATCTTTTCGTAGAATTTTCTAGCATTTCCTTCGTCGGCCAATTTGTCAAGCTCGTGCATATCCGCCCCTTTTTTTTTTTTGTCTGTAAATGCGACTCACTTCCTGCGTCATCTCTCGGTATCTATTCCATCCCGTAGGTGTTGTGATCAATACAATATTGTTGCAGTCTGTTTTCTCTCCGTTGCGGCACGGCACTCCTCGTCCTACCAGCTGTTGTTTTGTCATTTTCGAAAACCAATGGTTTCGTTTACAGCTGTACGTAAGGAGCTTGAAATGCCGTCGGGTAGAAAACGTTCAATTGTCTGTTGTGATTGCAGCTTCTCCGTGTTGAAATTAGCTTGTTGTTATTGACGTGCGTTTTTTGCTACACAGATGAGACTGCGTATCTTGGCTGGAACAAGATAGTGGTCCGAGTCAATGCAAGGACCTCAGAGCGTACTCACGTCTAATACACTGGAAACGTGTCTTCCGTCTATCACAAGACGATCGATCTGGTTGTTGGATTTTCGATCCGGAGACAGCAATGAAACTTGATGAATTTTTCTATGCTGGAATGTAGTACTAGAGATAACCATAGTTCGGGCTGGAGCAAAGTTGATCAGCCTCAACCCATTTGGAGATGTTTGTTCGTGGAGGCTGAGTTTACCGACTTATAGGTGCACTTCAAGTATTGGTTCAGTTTGTTTAAATATTCGTTATATATGAATGTATATTTTCAGTTTTTCTTCGATAAAAGCAATCCAAGTGGCTAAAATGAGAGTACTGTTAATGGTTCTAGTTATGGAGGATGGAGTCATGTGTAGAAGTTCACGCAAGAGAGGTAAGTTCTCTGAGCGCCATTCACTTGGGAGCAGCCAGATACAGCGATCTTAGACGAAGTATCCCCTGGGTAGCCAAAGAACATCGGTTTGAAAGCGAGTTAAAGAGAGAAGGCGAAACAGTCCTGATGGGTTTGAGACCCACCACGTAAACAAACACTCCCCTTTGATGGCGACTACTGCAAACGTATTCAAGTTTATAGTTCTGACACCCTAACAGGCAATTTTTATTTCGTCGATTCCGTTTTCCGATTCTATTTTTGATCAAGACCGAATGTTTAACATCATTTGAATAAGGCCTCATGAGTTAACACAAAAAATGTCATTGAACAAATTTCTTTTTTTGTTAGTCGTAATCAAATAAATCAATTTTTTAAGCCGATGTTTGTTGGTGATAAAAAGTGGGTAATTTTCAATGAAATCATACGAAAACGGTCGTGATCGCATCGCGGTGAGCCGACGCAAACGGCAGCTAAGCAAGGTTTCATGTTCAGCAAGATTTTGCTATCTTATATTATGAAATGCTTCCTAACGGCCAAACTATTAATTATTCTATCTTCTGCAGGAAGCAACCGCAAAGAAGAGGACAATAGATGGAAACTTGATCTCGTGTCGTGAACCTACAGCGTGGCCTCAAAGATCGTGTGATTTTACACAGCAGGAAAACTTTTTGTGCGGTTATGTCAAGCCCCTTGTCTAAGTAAATAAACTCGAGATGATAGACACCTCGAAAGACAATATTTAGCGCTTTATTGATATCTATTGCCCCAATTTCTACAAAAAGTGGCGTAAATTGGGCTGGCCGGGGGAAATATATTCGAGCCAACGGGAGCGGTCTCTTGCCCAAATTAATTTTTAAACATAATGGCAAAGCTTTATATTTTTAATAAAGCCATAATATTCAATTAAATGTGACAGCTTTAAAAAAACAAATGCGGTGATTTTTTAGATTGCATAGAATGTACATACATATGTACATATGTATCTACGATACATTTTATTGAGATTTTGTGTGAACTCACACACTAGGTACGTATGTATAGACAAAATAGATATTTAGGGAAAACGCTTCGTAGCTTAACTGTCATTTGTTTTGTCTTAAAGAAGATTAGAAATTAGCATCACTTAAGCTGCGTTATAAGCATATGTATACATATGTATATGTACAGATGTTATTTTTTGCGTAAGCGAATAGCATTCAGTATTATATTTGTTGTTGTTGTCATTAATGATTTTCTCATGGCGTTGGCAACATTGAATGGGCGTTGGCTGTCAGTAAACTAAGTAGCAATTTTCGACGACAGCGAGAACCCTAAACCAAGGCTATGAAAAGCGAAGAGGAAGTGGCGTAAAAGTAAAACCGTAAAGTAGGTGTACATATCGACACAACGAAAGTTGGACAAAGAAGCTCAAGCGAGGCAAGCAAAATGAAATGACTTTGTAGAATGTCCTGATTTTTCCAACTCAAAGCGATTATGTGTTGACGCCGTAAATGGGTATTGAAGATTGTTGGGGGAGAAGGTTTATTAAATTTGCTGAAGTTTTATTAAGGAGTACAATACGGGCGTCTTCAAACTCGGTTTGTTGTTGAGTTTTTTGCTCGGTAAGAAACTTTGGTACGCCATTTAGCACTGGTATCAAAAGATGTTTTTCGGTTTTTCAGTGGATTTGCGCTTTTACAGGCGTCTTTTAAGATATTGCTGATAAAAATGTTACTTCTACGCACAGCTGGCAGGCTGAAGGCAGGAGGAATGTGAACATTTATAGATACCCACTAGCAAAAGGTAATAGGTAGTGTATGAGTTGGTAAGAGCCAAAGTGAGGGTCTTACTGCTGAATTCATTGCTGAATTTTAACACAGCGATGTCCTAGGAATTTCAGAABAGATCAACTCACATACCCAGGGAAACAAATCGATCAGAAGACATGAATTAGTCAGTTGTAAGCATTACCGGCTCACATACTTGGGTATACGAATCTATCAGTTGTGCGAATTACCGGCTCACATACCTAAATATATGAATCGATCAGTTGTGCGCATTTCCTACTAAAACGAATCCGAAATAAATATCTTATAGTTTTATATTTTTTAATTCAATTAGAAATAATAAAGA
>NW_017535519.1:2077271-2101291 GCF_001853355.1 Bactrocera latifrons | reverse complement strand
CCATATATGGCATTATTTAGGCACTCAAACTTCTTGAATGCCACCTTGTCTTGCAGTCCATCATAATTTAACTGCACCATGACGCTATCGCTGAGAATTTTTTTCATTCCGTTTGTAACTCCAATTGATCCAATAATGTTTTTTATAATAGACACCTGATACACCGATTTAGTTGCTAATTTGAATGAATTTATATACATACATATATGTTGGTAAGACTTTAGACTTACGTATATATCTTTATTTTTGGAAACATCATCTTCAATTTCCGTGAGTTGCATTACGTCGCAAACTTTGATGACGTTTGCTGTACATACTTAAATAACTTTTAATACTTCACAYGCGACCGCTTTCAACCGATACTTAAAATTTACTAAAAACGACAATCATTAAAATTGAAAGACAACAATTGTYGGCGTCGTGGCAGGACTAACGGTTACCAATTATTTGCAGAAAAGAACAACAACAAAAAAGCATCGGTTTTGTCACACAACCTATTTCCTATGAAATTTAGKACTGAAGCGCTCACATACCCAGAGGGATGGGTCGATCATCCCCGTATTCACCTTTTCGGAGAAATGCATTTGCCCATGAAAGGAAAGCGTTATGCAGGCGTAGAGGCCATTCAAAAGGCTTTCATCGGCATACTGGCGGCCATACCGGCCAACGAGCTAAAGCACTCGTTCGACATGCTTTTGGACCGAGCAAAAAGCTATATTGAAACAGAAGGAGACTATTTTGAAAAAAAAGTGAATTGATTTTGCCGCAAAAACCATTTGTTCTGTTTTTTTGTGTAAGTCCTATTTATTTTGGAACACACCTTGTATAACACTATATCAAACTCGCTTAGTTCTTGGTGATACGTACAACCTTTAGGTGAACAAAGCAACAGGTTGCAAGAGTAAAAAGATATCTCCACAGATTTCACAACAAATTATAGTCAAATTATAGTCAAATTTTCATTAAGTTATGTTACTGGTCATAGACTCACTTAGATTTACTGCTATATTGTACTTCCCGTCATCGAAAATTACATTAAAATCATCCTCAAATAAAACATATTTCACATAAACTCAATAGCAAAGGCTTAAGTTAATAATACAGCTGATGTTTAAACCTCTACCAAAGGCTCGGAATTCATTACATTGGGTACATAAAGTTTCAGTTTCATTCATTTGCAGCGGTAAACCACGTAATTTTTAATAAAACTTGTTCCTTTCGTTTTCACACATGGTGAAAAGTCGGAAATTGTTATAAAAACTCTATTAATTATATGGAAAGAAGGCGTGGTTGTAGTCCAATGTAACATAGGACTATCAGGATAATAATACGAACCGAGTTTGGTTGAAATTATTCGAGTAGGTCCGAGATATGTGATTTCACTTAAATAGGCGGTATCATGACTATCGTCTAGTTTTACCCCCGACTCCGTTAAAGTCCTCTTTAGTTATTGATTTATCGTTAGTTTTTAACAAAACCTTTACACGCGGACAGCGCGGTGTCATAATCCAACTTCAGTGTTGGTAGGGGATCTTATAAGATTTGTATTAAGCGGGCTTGATTATTGCATCTTTAATGGTTTAAAAGTTATGTACCTTAAACCGATTGCCTGCAAAAAAGCTACAATATTGATTAACAAAAAGCTATTTCGTAGCGAAAACTATTAATGAGCGGATTAACTGTCAGTTAAATTTGTATACAGCTTCAACTGTCGATAACTTCCAGTTGAGAAAAAAAGATTTGAAGTAGACATAAATTTAAAAAAATAGGTCGAAAAGTCTGCCGATGACTCTTGTTCTATTTCTTTTTTAATAATTGGATAAAAATATCAATTTCAGTAGGGCAACACGCTTTGTTCCTGTTAATCGCATTATTTGGACATTTATATGTCTCATTATATTATTATGTAACGTTTTTTTTTACATCAAATACATATGAAAAAAGCCTTTTTACATCTTTGTCACAATCATTTTTCACCCCTGTTTTTTGGTATAGGATGTCCGGTAGAGAACAACAAAAAATATCGATTTCACTTACAAAGTATCCTAAAGTGGATGAGCCACCTTTGCTGTTGAAAAAATGCTCACCTCAGACTATTTCAATTTATCCATCAATTTCTTATCACATACAGAAACTTCGAATTTAATGGGGAATGTTTTTGATCATACGAAAGACATAATTTGGCATTTGTTTTTTGAAGGTTATCTCTTTCAAATATTGGTCCACCCATTGAGGGAAATTGTCGATGACGAATGTCAGGCGTGATTGTTTGCTCGAAAGCTGGAAAGAAGCGGGATTGTCCGCATAGACTTTACATTGTACATATTCCCTAAGTCCTCTAAGTCTAACGGTGTGATAGCACGCGATCATGGTGGCCAATGGACCGGTCCAAAACGTGAAATTATCTACTCACCGAAGTGTTCTCTCAGTAAATCCATTGATTGGTGATCTGTTTGGGTAGTGGCGCCAAATGTCGTCGATAACACGAGCTTGAATTACGTTATGTTCTCACCCGTATTATTTTTGAAGAAATGTAGACCGTTGATTCCACTGGCCCAAAAACATCATCATCAAACCGTTGTTTTTTCTGGTAGCTCTTGCATCTCTTCATTTCACTCTTCGTCCCAAAATGCGACAATTTTGCTTGTTTACATCCCCATTAAGCCGGAAATGAATAAAATTTGGCTCGAAAACGTCGGATCTTATAGGATGTTTTCAGGAGCCCACAGAGCGAAGCGATGTCACTTAGAATGGTCGAAAGGCTTCAGTTCTTGCGAACGGTGCCGAACTCACTCTCCACGGTCTTGGTGTACACTTTCAGCTACGGCTGCTATTTTCTTCACTTATTCGGCCGAATATTATCCAATAATTAATGCTGGGTCACAAGATGAGTGATGGTGTTGCGAATAGTATGCTCAGTAGGGCGTTTATGTTGACCATAAGTTGAGCGAAGCGCTCGAAACACATTCTTTACAGAACGTGGATATTCGTAATATAGTTGAACGAGTTGTGAACGTTGTTCGGGCGTAAGTCTTTCCATGATGAAATGCCAAAAAATACTGAACAAAAATAACACGACACCAATCACGCGTTATCTATCAGAAAAGCCATTGAAAAAAGCACCTCTACTAGAATCACTCGTTATATAAATAATCAGTAGAGTCGATTTAGTCTTGTCGTCCGTCTGTATTTCTGTCTCAGTTTTTGAGATATCTATATATTTTGCACACGTCTTTTCCTCAGCGGTTGCACTTTTTTCGGCATCGCTTATATTGGACAGCAATAGATTATAGCTGTCATACAAACTGACCGATCAACATGAAATTTTGTATGGAAAACTTCTTTATTATCTCAGCTATCGTGAAAATCTCTGAATTTATAGACCGTAAAGCTAAAAATAAAGTCAAAATGCCTTCGCATCATATAGGGATCGTCATCATATGTTAGCAGTGTACTCGCTAAAACACTCTCACCATCTATCACTGATTATTCCCTTGGACCAAGACCGCTTTCTTTCTAGATGGACTCATTTCGGATCAGTTTCTAGTCTTCCTGTTTCCAGGAATGCCTACGATTTTGTAACCAGCATCAAGCTATTTGGCACACCTCACTTTGACTCCAATTCTTGCTCAATTTTTTAATTAAGTATGTTTTACTTCACATAAAATGTAACTTGCTGCTCATTTTCGCCACCAGCCGCAATTTTTTTTAAATTGATTTTCCGTTTCGATTTCGCATAAACAATACATTTTTTGAGAGAATTTATTAGCAGCTCTCTAAAATGAAGGATTTAAGGGTGCTTTACCTAAACTCTTCTCTTGTTTCTCTTCACAAGTTACTGAAGAGCAATATAGTATAACAACGATCTACAGGTTGTGAGGTAAATGCCCTCTGGGAAGCGCCGAAGCAGTTGCGGTATTTGGGTTTTTAGATGTATGGGTGAGTGTGTGTGTCTGCGATGGAACGTGGTAGCAAAAGAATTTGAAGACCCTTAACACCTGGTGCGTCTACGCTTACATACATATGTATCTAGATACATAAACATCTGTTAAACACTACTGCGCAACGATCCTGCTAAGGGCCAACTCGACTGCTGTTGTGGTTGTAAACTAGTAGTTCTAATCACGCATACAAATATACTTGACATACGTCCATACACACACATCGAGACAACTGCTACCTAGATTGCAGTTGACAATAACACATTTATGATCACCATCGTGCTCTTACTAAAACATATGCAGCAGCACATATGACTTGCAAGCTACGCGACGAAGCACTGGGGTTGTGTCCATCAACGACTTCGTGCAGCATGAAGGGTGCATATTTAAATTAGCATTGACCCTTTTGTCGGGCGCAGAGCTCGGCTCAATCTTATGCCTTTCAGCAGTTGCACTTATTTATTCATTCAACGCTTCTCCCTTTCCAACAAATACTTACCATTATGTTATGCCGCCACTGAGGCACGTTGCAAGCGGCATGATTGCATTGTAGTTGATCTTTATATTAATGGAAAAGAGCGTAGATGCGATGTTCAGTGAATGTATTGAAACCTCACATTTGCAAATACATATTTACTACATAGATAGGTGTATATACCATAAGTACATACAGTCATTTGAGGGCAGTCGATTATGCGCGCCAATAGAATTTTTAATGCAAATACTAACTGCATAACTTTGTGCTAAATAAATCGGGGAGGACACATAATTGCTTAGGGATTACGTTCGTTTTATTCATGCATAATATTCCACCAAAAATAAACTATTCGAAACCAAATACTTATATTGAGTACATTGAGGGCAATAGCATAACTCGCTAAGTAAACTCAGTTACACTAGAAATAAGGTGTTGGAATTGACAAGAAAAATATCAGGCAGCCCTAGAAATGTTATAGTCGCATAAAAAACGCATTTTTTAACAAAATTTAATTTTTTGAATAATCCATCGTTTATGAATATTTTTACACACTAGTTCTCTTTTGCAGCAGCAAAGACTTAAAAATTGCTCTGTGATTCAGATCTGGGGATGGATCCATGTGTAGAAGTTCACGCAAGTGAGCAAAGTTCTCTGAGCGCTATTCATTTGTGAGTGGCCAAAAACGATTATATTACACATGACTCAAGCAGCAGCAGTCTCCTCTGTTGACGCCAAACAGCGAAAAGGAAAAACGACTGGCGCACTGTTGTAAACTAGGATATAACCACGAAGAAGAACCAGAACCGAACAACTCATGCAATTTATTGCCTTGATTCCGAGCTCGTACACTTCTTTTGCATACCACAGTTTTCATGCATGTTATGTCCGAAATGCTTCTTTGATGGCAATAGATGTCATTTTCATTTGAAGATCATCCAACACCATGTGGAAATATTTTGATGTTTTCATACGTAACCTGCTTTTTTAGACAAAGTTTCGTCAGCTTGCGAAAAAGAAAACCACTGGTTTGTAAATATATGTCTATTAGAAGATCCATGAATGTAAGAATTACTTTGAAATATTTTAAATAGTTTTGTGTCACAACTCTTAGTGTAAGTACCTTTGGGCTAATATGGACATTATATAGAGAGAACCCATATTAAAAATCACATCTTAATGAAAATAAACCATAAAATGTCAACTCCACGTAGGACCAACGCCACTGAAAAAAGTTGAGTGATTCAGTTTAAATGGTGTTCATCCGTTTCCATCGTGGCATGAAATGTCGATACAGATTTGGGAAGAAACCGATTATTGGAGGGATTTCACTTGCGATCGTCAGAAACTAAATAATATCAATAATACATTTGCCCAATTCCTCATCTTTCAGTTTATCAAGCACCCAAAGCCTTTTTGCTTTTCAGTGAAGCGTTCTATTTAAATATTTAGAGATTACGCTGTCAGTTCAGAAAATACAAAAAAATTGGGGTTGCAAAAAAGGTGGCCAGTGTCATGCGGAGACTCATTTTACGCAGGACATGTTGGGTATGTCGGCGTCTATCCTGGACAAGTAGGAGTTTAACCTGCAACAGTATCCAGAACAAAACTGCGCAAGGGTCACTCGCGTTTCTCCCAGAAACAAGAGCTCTTCGTCTGCTGTGGGTGGTGATTTGACTCCAAGAACGCCAATCACTGGAAGGGCGTTGGTGAAGGTGTTGATATGTAGCTCCACTGTGAATGGCGGTCAGTACTTGCCGGAAGTTAGTTTCTTTCGAAGTCCGGTCGGCGTACTGTTCGATGGCGTTTAGGAAAGACCTCTTGATATTTCTAGAAGGGGGTTCCGCTCCAAGCAGGTGTTTGCAGTGGTGATTTTTAAGACAACATCCTAGCAAGAACTGCTTTGAAAGGAGTTCATTATGCTCCTTAACTGGGAGCATAAGCGTCTCACTATGTAGATGTTCGATGGGAGACATCAAGAGGCATTCTGTCGTGGTCCGGAGTGCAGTGTTGTAGCAGATCTGAAGTTTCCTCATCTAAATACCGGCCGGCCGATTGCCTTGAAAGTTGCCAACAAYGTTTCTTTGTCTTTTCCCCACGTGCTGCCGGTTAGCGACTTGAGGATTTTGTTGCGGCTCTGTACCTTGGCGATAATTGCGGTCGTATGAGGAGTGAAGGAGCATAGACTGTCAAATTTTGCACCTAAAATCTTACGACAGTCGGAAATTTGATGCCATCGACTGCAATGATTTAAGCTCAAGTCTATACTCCTTCGTCCAGTTCGTAAATATGATCGCTGTGGGTTTGGTGGTGGAAAGTGTGAGGTTCCGTGCAGAGAGGAAACGAATTGGGGACACACAGTTTCACCCTCGAAAAGGTGAGGTACTTGCGTCTCATTCTTGATAGGGAGCTATCATGGAAGCTCAATGTTGAGGAGAGGGTGAGGATTGCTATTGGAGAACGGTGGTGATTCTCACTAAAAGTTGGGCTTCAGCTTTATGAAACCGCAGGTAAACCAATACTGATCGATTTCGGGGCCAAGCCACACTCGCTAAACAGCTAGAAGGCGTTCAACAAGTGGCGCTCACTGGCATCAGTGTAGTATTACGTATAACACGAACGATGGCACTTAATGCCATTCTACATATGCATGTTTCACAGCACCCGTGGACATAACCGGCAAATGAATCGCTGTGAAAGTTGTTACCAGACTACGGGAAGCCGGACGCATTAAAGATCCCGTAGAGAGACATTTCGAAATACTCTCTCAATTCGATTGCATCCTGAAGTATCTATTAGCCACATCAATATATATTTAAACCTGGGCGTTTTTTAGACATGGGACGGTCTTTGCATATGTAGGAGTTTTGGTTATCACAATGTACAGGCGTCTTTATCT
This sequence comes from Bactrocera latifrons, assembly GCF_001853355.1. Taxonomy (NCBI): domain Eukaryota; kingdom Metazoa; phylum Arthropoda; class Insecta; order Diptera; family Tephritidae; genus Bactrocera; species Bactrocera latifrons. The sequence goes on along the minus strand of NW_017535519.1, from coordinate 2,093,976 downwards.
TTCCATCTATGATTATTCAAAGTCTCACGAAAAATCAACATATTTACCTAACTTAACTTAAACCCTAGCCAAAGCTACGTGTGGCCGGGATCTTCTAGTAAATATATTAGTTAATTTTTTACATTTTTTAACCGAAAGTTCGCCTTGCTTTTTACTCTCCGCACTACAAATTTACACACACCTTAATACAGTTGTTGTGGTCACTAGATACTTAAAAGCCCACAAAGCACCAGTGAAAGTTTGCATACGAAATTCGCCCTTTTACGACTCTCTAATTAATTCTTAACTTAACATTTGCGTGCAACTTTACTTAGTAAGCAGTTGTCCTAAGTAAAAGAGGGCCAAACGTCAGCTACGGATTAGGACAAGACGCGCATAGCGGTAATGGGCAGGGATTGCCTGGTTGGATGCTCTGCGGACGTTTATAAGTGTGCTACCCCAACTTTATGAAAGGTTTTGAAATTGCGTTGTTGTTGGTAGTTATACACACACTTTTGAGAAGTCCTTTCGAGTGGTATAGTATAGGTATATACATACATAAGTATGTAAATAATATAGTATATGTAAATGTTTTGTGAGTGCATAAAAATTCACAAATTTACTCCAGCTTTTCAAAGCAACCTTTACGCGTCCTTTTAGCCATCTTAACATGTATATTTGTATATGTACATCCATAAATACATACATATATAGTGGTGTATCTTTGTTTGTAAATACTTGTACCTATATTTGTACATATGTATGAGCGCCACTATAAGTATAAGGTCCTTCAGCTGGTAAGCAGGTTATCTGCTTTTATTTCCATTTGAGTAGTTATTACCGTGATTGTTTGTGTTGTTGTTGTAATGTATACACTCCATGATTCCGGCAGCATAAGGAGGGTTATTTTCATTTCGCTTAAAATTTCCAAAGCCTGAAATTCTCCACATAAGTGAATTCAGGGAAAACAAAAGTTTTATAAAGAGAAACTAAAAAACAAAAACCAAAGTATATTCTCCTCATTCCCTTAACATGTACTACATACACATATATGTACGTACCTGGGTGTTGCTATTGAGCTAGTCTTTTTGCTGCACAACCTGATAAATACCTAAACGCGCACAGACAAGCAAGCGTACACTACTTCGCTCTCGTTATAATTCTTGTAGTTGTACTCTACAATTTTTGTTGGAAAAACCACATAATTTGAAACTCGCACTGCATTGCACGCCTAATAAAAACCAACTAGTTATGCCCGAGTTCAATGTTCTGACGCGTTAACGCACGGTCGCTGTGGCAGCAATTGGCTCTGCACCCCATCCCTATTACTGGCATACATACAAGTTGGTCCTTTGTTCCATCGCATCAGTACAGCACTAAAACCAGAACAGTATCAGGTGGCAGGTGGTATTCACTGGCTGTCATCCTCAACTGTTTGCCGTAGCTATCACTATGACGTTATCATCGGTGTTCTCTCGTCCATTCGGCTCTATAGAATTCACTTCCTGCTATAATAGGTGCGCACTCGTTTGCCAACCGACATATACGGCTTTTGGGCTGCAGGATAATAAACAATGCGATGTTACGTTGTCGGTTTTTATCTCCGTGGCTGGGGCGAGGGCGTACGCGCAGCGTTGAGGTCTTTAAGTCCAGTCGTACGCTGGCGGTACGTAGACTTCGTCTGTTGCACCTTTCGTTGATTTTATTTACAGGAATTTAGTGCGCTGCGGAGCCACTGTTGCTTTCAGAGTTAGCGCCGTCAGTGCCGCCAGCGCCGGCTTTCATCTATTTCACCACTTTACGTCGTCCGCCATATTTACCTTCCCGGTAAATTTGGTTTTGTTTGTCATTTTTCTACTACTTACATACATTTCTGCGTGCTTTATTTTCTCCTTTGCTTGTAGAAATATCCTCCACAGCTCGCAGCTGAGCTTTCGCTCATCGTGTAAGGCGGTCCTTGCGATTTGCGGCATATTTTTCGTTTTTATTGCTTTTTATTTCTCTTCACTTCACATTTTTTTTATATTTTGACTTCGCTGTAATTTCTTCTTGCTCACCAGAAGTTATCCTTCGTCCTGATACGCTAATATAATATTTCCTAACTTGTTTACTTTGTAGCGTGCCGTTGTGTGTGCGCTCGTGTTCATGGGAACATAACGATTTCACATTGCGATAAGCCAACAACAAATTAATTTAATCATTAAGGATTTTTTCGAAGCTTGAATTTAATGTTTCGCGTGTGCGCTGTTTTCATGTCCAACAGCTCCGCCAGTGCTGAGCGCTCCGTGATGATGCGTGTAATTAAATGATGAACCTCGTAAATCTGTGATTAATTTCTTGGCGTAAATTCGCTTGAAAACTTATTTTTTTAATACCTCTTGGCAAACTTTACTTCTTTATTTTCAAGCTTTTTTGACGAGTGTATTGAGTCCATTGTAGTTTAACACGAAAGCAAACTTTTTTCTATGCTCACGTAATGGCAGTTCGTTAGCATTTGCGTTTTGAGAACTTAATGCGCGCTGAATTAAAAGCCTTTTCAAAGAATTTTCTGAGTTAATGAAGATCGAACCGCAGCCAAGTTCGCTAGTTTTGTATTATTAATCGTGCTGATACTTCTTCTCCAGTGGAGAGTTCGTTTCACCATGTGCTCTCAATTCCTGGCTAGAAAAGTTTTGTAGATATTCAACTAACTTTACTGTATCCATGGGGTGTATCCGGGTATCGTGGTTTCTTTGCGCACGGATCAATAAGCGAAGATCATAGCAACTTTTCAAGGTGATTACTTACTTCTTAACGCTAATGACGACAACTTTAAGTCATTATTGAATTAGAAGGCATTTAAGATAATGTCGTCCTAATACGAACGCTGACTTGCAGCGAACTAATGGAGACCCCACTTGCTCTTAATGACGGTGCCTACAGCGTGAAAAGAAAACAATTTTACTCATAGAAAATAACGAAAAATTTAATAAATTTATAGTGCTTAACTACTCAGTAACGCATGATAATTTTTGTAAGATTAATCACACCCAATTTAGAATATAATGTCCTGCCTTAGAAATTAATTGGCGTTTTGGCAATCACAGTTCGAAATATTAATTTTTACGACTTTCAGTTATTATAGGATTTCACCTAATTTTGACACTGGTCCCTATAAAACGCTAGCCAAAGAACACGTGTATAAAGTAACTTCTAGATGTCTTAATTTTCACCAAAGTTATCGCTTTTACAGACAGACGGACCATCAATCGGAACTCAACGCGTCTCTTCATCCATATCATTTATTTATATAACGCTCGATATCTGTTTTATTAGTTTAAGGTGTTTAGCAGCTTGGTGCGTGAATATAAAAATCGCATATTGAGAATTGAAAAAATATCTGCTCTAAAATGTTGCCAACATTTCCGCCTGCCTGGTCTTCTTCTTCTTTATTTATGTAGACACCGCTTCCGCGGTTATAGCCAAGTTTACAACAGCGTGCCAGTCGCTCGTTTACATAACTGTAATTGGCGAAGGGATCACAGTAATATGGGGCACATCTGGGCTAAGATAACGCCCCGTCCTCTAATGGGTTTAATATATGTACATACCTCCTAAAATATTTAAGTCAAAGTAACCAAATTCACTCAATACGAGTCCAAAAAAAATCTCTACCGACAGTGTGAAAATTAATGAAATCGGAAGATAATCCCGTCCACGGATCTGTTAAAAACTAAATCTAAAAACTAGCTTTATAAGAGCCGCAGTCAACATTGGACAATGGTCGCTGTATCGCCTTTTTTAGGTAAATTCACTTATCTCGGAACTTGCTCAACCGATTTCAACCAACGGTACATGACATTATTTTAACATTCTTATATCACAGTGTGAAAATGGGTGAATTCGGGCCACAGCAACGATTACTTTCCAAATAAAACAATTTCAAATTCCTTTTGATTCTCTCACTTTTAAAAATCTAGCAGCAATTAATAAAACGAGTTAAAAATGTCCATAAAAATTGTCCACATCGAACCAAAACTGTTCAAGCCGCTATGAACGCCAGTACCTTTAGTTGACTCTTGACGGAAAATATCCGCTAATGTGTGAGATAAATAGTTGAAATTCAGAGAGCATTCTTTCCTGTTAATAGTAGTTTGTGTGACAAAAATCCTTTAGCTTCTATATACTTGATACAAAGATTTTCGAACTGCCGGTTGACTTTATACTTTATTAGCTAATATGAGAACTATCTCAATGAAAATGAGAGAGCGTGCTTTACTTGTAGCAGTGCATATTTGGACCTAAAAGAGGGTGAAAACTTGACCTATCTCCTATAGAACTAAAAGCAGAATTTTAAAAATCCGACTGAATTGAATCCATATAAAGTAGAAATGGTCACTTAGCTACCCTAATGAAACCCAGAGAGCATGTAATTAGTGTGTGGTATTGGCTAAAATAGAAAGAATCAATTGAGCACAATTTAGTATAATTTTGGATTTAATTGTAATCGTAATTTCATCTAACAAAGGAGTTGTCTCGTTTCGTTACATTTTCAACATTACCAACTAGTGAAAGTATTTAGGCGAGTGTGATATTTGTATGATTTTATAATTTTCACCGAATACTGCATCCCAAATCGTTTGGGATGGTTAATCATCTCAAAAACCCCATCAACAACCATTTCAAAATCAAATTCACTCTCAAATCAAATTTCTTGCCATATGAATTTGATTTAAAAGGGAAATCATTTTCGTTCAATTGCCGCCTGGCAGCCTGGCAGAAAATTTGATACAAAAATCCATTCAATTTTCCCTAACTACCTCAGCGGATGGGAAGTCGAAATGCGGAAAAATACGGTCAACGACAAAGATGCAATGAAAACAAACTGCGCCAGATTAATTTGTTGACGATATGCGGCAGTAGCCACGGCATTGAGAACAAGCCACAATCAAAGATAGAGAGACGGAAAGGCGAAATCGCATCAACAGGAGCAACCACTTTGGCATTCGTACAAGGGTACTGTCGTGATCCTCATACAGTCAACCGTTGTCAGCTCGTTATTTACAACTACTGCGACAAAAAAAAAAACAACAGTAACAGTGCGATGAAGCGTCGTCAACACCAACACGATTACCACCACCATAGACGGCTGGTTAGACAGGATGGCCTGTAGTTAAACTATTGCTTGCAGCTGCTGTAACAAGTTGCTACAACAACAACAGCAACGTACAGCAGCCAAATCATGTTCACAGTGTCCATGTATAATCACGAATGCCAACGTTGTAATAATGATAATTTCAAATGAAATTGAATCCTTTCATGCCCTCTTCCAGCCGCCGACAACCAACTATCAGCAACCAGCGCGCGCCGCAGCCTTTGAACGACCGACTTTGCTTTGGAGCGTAAGGCCAAACAGATGGTTGAATAGACGGAGAGGTACCAGAGACCAACAGAGCAAAAGGTAAGGGGACTAACGGACCATCAGTACGATTGGCACAAATGATTTGGCAAGTGAGCTCAACAGTTAGACTGCGCGGGGTGAGTTGTGAGAGTCGATGTATGGCGGTCTGACCCACTTACAGCTAATTTAATTCGAAAATTCACTGCGACAAAGATGTAATTTTTTATGCTCATTTTCCTGCTATTTTTATTTACATACAAAAGAAATTACAAGTTTGCAAAAATTGGCAGTTTGGCAGAAGTAGCTCAAACGAATTAAAATTGACAAAAAAAAAAAATCATGAGGGCCATCAGGGTTGGCTTCAAAACGGCCAGAAGGGTGTGAGTGCTGCAAAGCTGGCAAATAAAGAAAGAAGATGAAGTGGTTGGAATTTCTTTGTAAATAGGCAGTCGAAGCGAAGAGGATTAGGTATAGGAGAGTTCACATAAACGAGTTTATTTGAAGAACCTTAATGAAGCAGCTACATGAGTATCAGGGAGGAAAGTAAATGCAATGAGTACGGTGCATAGCCTTTTACCTGCTTAAGAAAAATAGAAAAAATTTCAAATATTCTAAAAACACCATTATATAAACTAAAATTACAATACCATAACTGAAGAGGTATTTTTTTATCGCATAACCCACATACTTTATTTGATTGCATAGAGACATATTTTATGTATGTACATCGGAAAACAAAGCCTGGATTTTGGATAATTACAAGCTCTTAAGCTCTGCTTGTCAGAATTGAAAAAAAGCAGGTACCTCTACTCAGAAGTCTTAAAACGAAAAAGGCATTGCACTGTGACTCAAGAATTGTTTCTTCCTAAAACTCATTTGTACCTAAGCATGGTTACAAGCTGAGCTAAGAACAAAGGATTTTGGATTACGAAAATAGATGTCACAGTTTATTTTTTCCGTAAGCACTATTTGCCAGACAATGGCAATCTAACGATATAATTTTTGCCATGAAAAATGCTTTCGTTTGTGTAGTCGATTCTGTAATTACCTAACAAAGTCTAATGAAAAGCTAACACGACAAAAATCGGCATTTAACTATTCAAGATAACCCGATTCGTTGTACTGTCATTATATGTAAGTGATATCCTTAGACATTTTCACTCTTTTTAAAACCTCTTTGTGTTAAAACCTTATCTTCAGTGCCTCTTTCGTCTTTTTGAATTCTCTTCAATGCATTCGTCCATCTCCCTTTTCTTGCACTTACCAATGCATATCCGTTCGTACGGACGTAAAACTTGGCAACACTCATTTGTTGGCCCTAAGTATAGTATGTCGTAGTCATTATTGTCGACCAAGTGGTGGTCTCAATTGAATTATTCCTTCCTGCAGCGCATTGACTTCTGTCATGTTGCTTAGCTCGGCATTCTTGCTGGCGACGCTGTATTAACGCTTCCATGGCCAACGAGGCATATGTCTGGAACTGATTCTGAGTCCACTTTAATAGCTTTGCAATTGAATGCAATGAATTGCCAACATATACAATGTACCGCGACAACCCATGCAACAAGAAAGTATAAAGTGTGTGTATGTATGTGTTCGACGATATTAACGCATACCACGTAGTCGACGTGTCTAGTCAGTCACTCACGTACACACGCGCTAGTTACACTGACTTTATTTTGCAATAAATATATAATTTGCCTTCCGAAAGTTATGCGCTTGCTTGTTTGTTGTGCTCTTCTTTTGTAAACTCCCTGCCCAACATTGGCCGTCTGAGAGTTTCATGTTCCTTGCCGCTTATCCGCTAACTCCCATTGCTTCGGAGCCGCAAATATTTACTCTCCTTCGCACTGCTGCCGCTCCAAGGCTTCCAGCCCGGAATGCGAGCTGACACCACTTTTAAAGAACTTCTTCGCTTTGAACTTGCAATTGCGCTTCCTTACAAGTGGCGTCATTCTGTGGTACCATATTTCCACTTGTGACATTTCTTATATTTTTTTCAACTTTTTTTTGGAGTTCAAGTCATACTCATTTGTAGAGCTTCGCCCAGTTGGAAGCGAAGCAACTTTTCCTGATGTGCGTTAGCATTCCTGTATATAAGTGCGCCTTTGACGGTTTCTCGATTGTTGGGAAGTACAAAGGGTACAGATTTTGGTGACAAGTTGGAATACATATAAGTCGTGATACTGTTTCTGAATATGCCAACATATATATAGTGCAAAACTACAATATGTGCCAACAACCGTAGGATAAGCCTCCTCAAAATCGCATATAAGGTTCTATCGAGCGTATTGTGTAAAGGATTAAAGACCACCGTCAACAAAATGATTGAAGTTTATCACTGTGGCTTCAGCCTTGGAAATCAATAACTGACCAGATATTAACCTTGAAGAGGAGGACTGTCAGGCGATTGAGGCAAAAGTTGCAACGCACCCGACGGTCCAATTCTGATAGGGTGACCCAGCTTAGGTATAAATTTAGTTGTGCGGATAAGAAATATAAAGAAATGATAGTGAAAGATAAAGAGGAAGACTGGAGAAGCTTCGTTAGAGAATAGGAACGACCCCTGGGGTTAGGTCTATAGGATCTACCGAGGTCGTAAGAGGTACCTCAAGTACAAGAATTAACTGTCCCTCATTAGATGAGCTGGAGTTGGGGTACCCCTTTGGTCTGGTTAGCTCTAAACGATCCTGAGGTTTTGATGATTTGAAGGGAGAGATGTGTATAAGATTGTGGAAGATCATTCCGGAATAGCTGGAGGGCATTTATAATAAGTGTGTTGCAGGGGGGGGGGGGGGGGGGGNGGGGGGGGGGGGGGGGGGGGGGGGGGGGGGGGGGGGCGTTGTTTTATTTTCCATGTGAGTGGAAATGTGCCACTATTGTTCCTCTCCTGGAGTCATTTTGACACTACCTTAATCAAAAAAAGGAAGGAAAAGTCACTTTTTGGAACGACGGAGTTCTCCTCCATAAAGGTTCCTACATCTGAACCTTTTTTCTGGCACGTTTCCAAATCAATTCAGCACTTTGTGTTCCATAGATTCGAAGTAATCGTAGTCAAATTCACAGTTTCAATTTAATTCTAGCTACGTCATATTAATTTGGCATTAGCGCCAATAAGTTTTAAAGAATACAAGTAGACAGACAAAAGAATTTAATCGCTCAAAGTCAAWTACAGCCGCACGTTGAGACCGTGTTGGTATGTTTGTATGCCATAAAAGTCATTTAAGCCCATAAAAATTTTACTGGTCGCATTGTGCACGTTGTTGAGCGGGTGTTGTGACAAACCGACATGTGTATTTATACAAATTTACACACATAAACATTTCCATTAGCGTTCAGCCATAGTGGCAGCTGTGTAGAGTCCTTTGTGATTGACTGTGCGCCAAACCGACCAGTTACTGCCTCAGTCAGACTTCCGCTAGCACCCAAACTCGCTTCCTGCTCCACAGCAGTCAGTGTCGACAGTGCCGAGTGCCTAACGCCTGAGGGCTGATGGTACCGGTTTGCTGTATGTTTTGCTGCTGTTGTTGCTATTATAAGTACGAAGCATTTGTATTGAATGCGCTGACGCTGTTTTTGTGCTTCCACTTTCAATGTGTTTTCGCGCTCACTGGTCCTCGTAAGGTTCATGTCTACTTTGCCTTTGCGTTTTCATTTTCAACAAACACTCTCATACATATGTATATGTATTTGTATGTATATGTGGCATTATACATTTCATTTTGTATTTCTGGCTTTCGTTTTATGCATTTTTTCCTGCTATCGTTTATTTATCTATTTTTCCGTCCTTTACTTTCAATGAAAATCAATAAACGTATATACTTTTATGTGCGCTGCCCCGCGTCTCTCGTCGCATCATCACGCGCTCAGCGCCATTGTCGACAATTTGCGCTCAGTCGGCAAGTGAATATGCTAGTAGGCCTGTCGGCATGGCTCTGGCTGTTTATGCTGTTGTTGTTGCTTTAGTCTGTGCTTTCATTTTCTTTTGTGGTTTCGCGTGTGCAGGTTTCTGCCGTCATTGTTCGCCGGTGTACTGCATGCAGGACTTTATGTCCTTACACATAGTCATATTTTGTGCAAACAAAGCCATAGATTATATTGCCATGGAGCGCCAAGGAGGGCAAAGCGGCGCACATGGCAGTATATAGTACGTACGTACATTACTTAACTTGCATGTAAGTATATTTATGTGTACGCACCATGTTGAGGCATCCATCAAGCGCACACACAGCGAAGCTAACGGATACAGCAATGACAGTAGCGAATTATGACCACATCCGGATTTTAGCCAAACGGATTTGCTCCAAAAATCTACTTTTCCTTAGACATGCCGTTGCTTTGCTTAGCGGGGCATGTTCTGTCATATCTATTGTTGCACATACATACATATTATATAAGTAGTAACTATATAAATTTGCAGAACTTATAAATTACTTCTTTAGCCGTGTTCATACTACATATAATATTTGGGTTCTGGAATGACATATTCCAAAATAAGTTGACATTTGAATTTAATTTGGAGAATTAATTTTTTTTTTTAGGTTGGTAGTACTGTCAGTCACATTTATGTCAAATTTCATGTCAAAATATTCATTAGTGTTTGAGATATGTGTCGTTTTGTGAGCCGCTAAAAGTGAGTTTTTCGTTTTTTGCGATGTCGAAATTTGTTGAGAAAGAATTTGCATTAAATGATAATTTCGCCAAAAACCCATATCGTTCCGCAACCACCGTATTCACCTGATCTGGCGCCGTGCGACTTCTGGCTGTTCACCAAGCTCAAAAGACCGCTCCGGGGACACCGTTTTTATACGATATTCAAGCCGCAGCGAAGACGGAACTGAAGGCCTACCCGGAAAGTGACTACAACCAGTGTTTCGAAGATTGGAAAATCGGTTGGCATACTGTACTACATCTAGTGGGGATTACTTTGAAGGGGATGAAATTGATTTGGAAGAATAAACAAAGAATTTACAAACATAAAATGTCACCTTATTTTTTGGGCACAGGTATGTAATTTTACCAACAACTTTAAAGAGTTTATTCTTTCATACAATTGCTAGCAAGTGCTGTATCAAACGTTATCGATCTGTAAAAGTCTACCACCACATTCTAAATTATACCAATGAATAACTTACTCCAGGAAAGTAACTTTCGTTAATCAGAAATTTATAGAACGCCATAACTAAGCCGCAAATTAAGACACAATCTGGTAATTTAGTACAGCGAATGACATTTTACACAAGGGCACAATTTGATTGAAAATAGTTAAAAAGAGACCACTTTACCTTTGTCAACCAAATTCGCTAAAGTAAAATCTTCTCAGAGGCTCTGTATGTCCTGTGTTGTCTATACGAAAATCTTAAAGAAAGTAACAGTGAATATCCGTTGAACTTACATCTTGTACGAGATGTGTTCAAAAACTATCGCGAATTTTGAATTTTCTCGGGTTACGTATATTCGAATTTCGAATTTTTTGTGGCGTTATGTTGGCACTCATGTCTCTCACTTATGCCGACAAGCTCGGCCATTTTGAATGTTCATTTAATTGTTGACAGCTGCTTTGCTTGCACGTGTTTTGGATCGTCTTCGATTTTTACCTATTCAAAAAAATGGATCAAAGAACCTGTATCAAATTTTGTGTGAAAAACGAAATTAAGTGTGCGAATGCATTCCGAATGTTGATTGTGGCATACGGAGAAGCTATCTTGGACCGAAGCAACGTTTATCGGTGGTAAAAAATGTTCTCAGAAGGCCGAGAAGATGTGACAAAAATTGGCTTTTGCACCACGATAACGTCCCTGCTCACACATCCTTGTTTGTGCGCGACTTTTGGCCAAAAACAACACACTAATGACGCCGCAGAAACCGTATTCCCCAGATCTGGCCCCCTGTGACTTTTTCTTGTTCCCTAAACTGAAGAGGCCCATGAAAGGGCGACGTTACGTTAGGCGGAGCTGAAGAAGATAAAAAAATGATTTTTTGAAGTGCTTCGAAGATTGGAAAAACCGTTGACACAAGTGTATAATATCTCTTGAGGATTACTTTGAAGGGGACAAAATAGATATTCGTGAATAAATAAATAATTTTTGAAAAAACACAAAATTCGCGTTACTTTTTGAACACACCTCGTATATTGGTCCATACGTAAGATCGCTTAGCAAAATTTAGCGAGAGTATAATTTTGTATATATTATAATAAAATACTGAAAATGATAATTGGATATTCGCGGATATTGATCCATTAATTACCTCAGCTCCCTTATAATATAAATAAGCTGATTTTCATTAGTTCTGAATAAACCTTCTGCTGTTGTTGTTGTTGGAGCGGCAGAATTCTGCCGAGTAGACAGTCAGTTAGTCATAAACTTTTTTATGTTGAAAACGAAATTGTCTACAAATGCGAGCCTTTATATCTCCGAAACAACGCACTTTTATGACATGATCGTATAAACCTTTTTTGTCTGATATTTAACTTGCTTAGGAAGTTTTTCGATAAAAACCAGTCGCTTATTCAATTTTTTAAAAAATATGTGAAAAGCGTGAAAAATTGAAAAGCAAGTAAGTACTTGAGAACAAAGTAAATAAAAACAATAATGAGTACAGGAAATGTGAAGGTTTCTGGAATATTTTAAATTATGATTAGAAATTTAAATAATTTTTAGACAGTTTTCACATACTAATTGTTTAATATTTTTTCTTATTGTAATACAATTATCAATCGAAATCTCTAACATTTTGTACTAAATAGCAAAAACACAACCGGTCTGTTAAATTAATTGTGATCATTAAAGTACTAAGTCAGTTGCCCAAAACAGATCAGCTATTTCAAAGGAATACATGATAAGACCTCTTCAGATCGTGAAACATCATCAGTACAGTGCCACAAATTTGTTTTGTAGTAATGGATAGAGGAGGGGCAAAATATTAGGTCTGCAACTTTGCTTCTGCCATTTTTTTTTTTTTGTTGTAAATTTAAAGCTTTATTGTATAAAAACGGTCCAAAAGTGTTTTCCCTCAGGGGTTAAGAAAATATTATGTACCGAATTTCATTAAAATCGGTCGAGTACTTCCTGAGATATGGTTTTTGGTCCATAAGTGGGCGACGCCAGGCCCATTTTCAATTTTTAAAAAAACCCTGGATGCACCTTCCTTCTGACATTTCTTCCGTAAAATTTAGTGTTTCTGACGTTTTTTGTTAGTCGGTTAACGTACTTTAAGTGATTTTCAACATAACCTTTGGGAGGTGGGCGTGGTTATTATCCGATTTCTTCAATTTTAAAACTGTATATGGAAATGCCTAAAAGAAACGTCTCTATACAGTTCGGTTGACATAGCTATAGTAGTTTTCGAGATATGTACAAAAAAGTTAGTAGGGGCGGGGCCACGCCCACTTTTCCAAACCAATGACGTCCAAATATGCCACTCCCTAATGCGATCCTTTGTGCCAAATTTCATTTTAATATCTTTATTTATGGTTTAGTTATGACACTTTATAGGTTTTCGGTTTCCGCCATTTTGTGGGCGTGCAGTGGGCCGATTTTGCCCATCTTCGAACTTAACCTTCTTATGGAGCCAAGAAATACGTGTACCAAGTTYCATCATGATATCTCAATTTTTACTCAAGTTACAGCTTGCACGGACRGACGGACGGACGGACAGACAGACATCCGGATTTCAACTCTACTCGTCAYCCTGATCTCTTTGGTATATATAACCCTATATCTGACTCTTTTAGTTTTAGGACTTACAAACAACCGTTATGTGAACAAAACTATAATACTCTCATTAAAAAATTAAAGCATTTATTATTAATTTCACCTCACTTTTAATATAAAGTATGCAGCAGTTTTTCAAAAAGAGTTAAGAAAGTAAATCTTGTATCATATCTTTAGGTATTTATAGTGGTCTTAAAAGCTTGGAAGTACTTCCTGTGTTCTCCTGAAAATTAAAATGAAGTTAAGTTAAGCCAATCGTGAGTGTGTTGAAAATTAAGATCCTCTTTGACGTAAGTTTTTTGTGTAATCGTACCTTCATACCCTATCAAATATTGAAATTTATATGAATATACTTAAATAAATGCGGCTATAAAAATGTACCATCGAAGCAGATGCACCTATTTTAATATAAGCATGTAGGTATGTATAAATATATGTTGCAATTCACTTGTTTCATGACACGTACAACATTTATTGTAAAACTCCACCGATAGGGCATACATATGTATGTACATATGTCCGTAAATGTAAACAGAATGAATCACACAATTGTGCCGTCATCATCTCTCTTAAGTCCTCATATCATGCGTTCATTTTGTAAGCCCAAAATCTATTGTAGCTTACTATCCTACTTAGAGCTCCGCGAAAACTCACACACACACAGAGCAATAAGCAAAGAGGAACAAATTCCATTGACGTGAGAACATAAAAAATCTATTACTACATACGACTGGGCGAAAACACGAGAACTCAAATCATTGACATAAAACCCCATATTGAGCAGAGGAATGATAATAAATTCCGCTGTTGCTCGATACAACATTCCACACACCGTTCGTAATGATAAAAAGACACACATAAAATCAGAATCATTGATTCAGAGGTGGGTTGGCGCAGAAGGCGCATTAATCTAGGCGCAATACATAGCGATAGGTCGGTAGTGGAATGCATAACATTTTATTTCCAATCAAACACGTACAAAATTTTGGTTTTACTCAGTTTACTTTAAATATTATAAGGGAAGCTTGAAGAGTAGTAATGGTTAGGTTCTATGTCTGTTCCCGAAGATTGAAATCGCATTTGGAATGCTATATATATGCTTTGTGAATCCAGAAAGAGAACTTCTGCAATTAGGTTTTATAAGTCTTATAAGCCCAATACATTTACATATTTCTATACCCACTAACTCACAACGATGTTTGAAGATGTTTTGAAACACCCAAATATATGTATGTCATTTGATTACTTTAATTTTCTTTCTCACAAGTTCTTAATCAAAAACTTCCATCTAACCATTAACAGACAGCGAAACCGTACCAAACGTTAAAGCAGATCTCTAAATAATTTATAGCCAATACAAAGCAATATTCAAATAACTGTCAATTAGCTTCGATATAAGAACATATTTATTCAAGCACACACGAAGTCTGGTTTTGAAACACAATCCTGCACTTCCACACTCGTAGATATGAATTGTCAATTAATCCTTTGGCGTACTCATTCATTTTCAGTCATTTTGCAATTCAATTGGAATATCGTTGAAGCACTTTACAGGTGATGGTTTTTCCAACAATTTGTCATTCAGTGCAAATACGGCTGTCAACTATTCAATCAAATTTGAATGTTGGGAGAATCGACGTTCAAACAAATAATCGAGTGAACAAGAGAATAATTTAAAGATGCTGATGACGTCGATAGATGGCTTGGTAGTAACTCAATTAAAAACTTTGATTACCATTACGATGTTGCATGAGTACCACTTACACATATACATACATACATATATACTGTATGTATGTATGTAACGAGTAGTGTGCATTAAGTAGTGCCTATTTACTAAACAAACTAGCTTTCTTAATGTGGAGCAATAACTTCGCATCTTTTAAAGATCCAAGCGCAATCTGATAAATACCAACCAAGAGAAATAATTTTGTGGACGTTGCCGTCAACTTGTAGCGGAATCTTTACTGAGCAGAATCAGTTAATTCAAGCCCAAAATCGTATGCGTGAAATTTAAATGTTGTTAGTGCTATGGTATCCAATTCTGTGAAGAAATTTACCACATATTTTTCGCTGCAGGTACAATATTTATGTATATGAGATTTAATAGCTCTGACAGATGAGCAAAATTAATACGCATTAAGCAACGTTAATGTTCATTGAAATTTTATGGTGACAGGCGGCAGATTTGTGCAATTTATACAGCTGATTATGAAATTTGTTTATTTATTAAAAAACAAAAAAAAAGTGAAATAAAATTTAATAAGATAAATTATTATTCGAAATTTTGGTATTTTTGGAGAATCAATATAAATTTAACGAGAAAATTCGTTTATTATTAACTACGTTCATAGATAATAGAGTGAAATTAAAAGCAATAATTGATTGTAATGCGAAAAAAGTGTGCGAAAAAGTTAAGAATATTGGAATAATGGATAGCAAACTGTGCATTGTTTATTTTCTGCCATCTACAATTATTAAAATTTGTTTTTGTTAATATACTTACACATAATTTAATTAGAAATATAAAACTGCTTACTGCTGATGCTGTAAACGCAAAGGAGGCGGCAGACTTCAAGCGACATCTGTTAAAAAATAGCAAAAATCGATCATTTTTGAGCATTGTTGGCTACTCAAATTTGGCAAATACAATACAGCTAAATGCACGTAATTTTTATGCATTACAAATTTGCATTAACATGAGTCATATGCGCAAGTAAATGTAAATTATTCTTGCTAATACAAATTAGCGCTGTCGTCTGCCGGTCACCCACCATTTTTTCTGGGACGCTTTTTTAACAATATTAATTAAGTTATTTAGATAAAATTAGTACATTGCTTTCGAACACCTTTTATGAAAACTAATTAGTAATTTTACTTAGCGTTTTTGTTTTTTTTTTTTTGTTTTCGCAAATTTGGCATTCAGCAGGGCTTGGTACTTTGTCCATAGACCTTTTTTTTATTACGCTTTTTATGCGTCTGGGCATACTTTTAACCAAGTTTTCAATAATTGAGTGGGGTATATTTACACTTTCGCAACAAAGTTGCTAAAGAGAGTATTATAGTTTTGTTCACATAACGGTTGTTTGTAAGTCCTAAAACTAAAAGAGTTAGATATAGGGTTATATATACCAAAGTCATCAGGGTGAGGAGTAGAATTGAAATCCGGATGTCTGCCTGTCCGTCTGTCCGTCCGTCCGTCTGTCCGTGCAAGCTGTAACTTGAGTAAAAATTGAGATATCATGATGAAACTTGGTACACGTATTTCTTGGCTCCATAAGAAGGTTAAGTTCGAAGAACTGCCACGCCCACAAAATGGCGAAAACCGAAAACCTATAAAGTGTCATAACTACGCCATAAATAAAGATATTAAAATGAAATTTGGCACAAAGGATCGCATTAGAGAGGGGCATATTCGGACGTAATTTTTTTGGAAAGGTGGGCGTGGCCCCGCCCCCTACTAACTTTTTTGTACATATCTCAAAAACTACTATAGCTATGTCAACCGAACTGTATAGAGTCGTTTCTTTTAAGCATTTCCATATACAGTTCAAAAATGGAAGAAATCGGATAATGACCACGCCCACCTCCCATACAAAGGTTATGTTGAAAATCACTAAAAGTGCGTTAA
>NW_017535519.1:2021170-2074881 GCF_001853355.1 Bactrocera latifrons | reverse complement strand
ATCACCTCAGCAGTTCTCCATAGGTCAGGGATGTACGCCATTGCAAGGCACTCCCTCAGCAGCCGAACAAGGTGAGGTAGCAGAGGCTGTTCACCCTGCTGCAAAAGCGCTGGGAAGATGCCGTCCACCCCTGGAGACTTGAATTTTTCGAACGAGGCCATTGCCTCGGAAGTATATACTCGACCGATTTCAATGAAATTCGGTATATAATATTTTCTTAACACCCTGATGACATGTACCAAATATGGGTGAAATCAGTTCACAACCACGCCTGAAATCTCGATTATCACTTTATCAGGTGAGAGTATAAAGTGTTCGGTGACACCCGAACTTAGCCCCCCCTTACTTGTTTTCCACTCCGTCAGTACCCGACTCCACAGTTCGTTAATGTTGGAAGGCGGATTTCGATACTTAGCCAGCTGCTGATTAACGTATGCCCCCAGATTTTCTAACTGGTTAAGGTCGGGACTTTGTGCTGGTCATTTGAAAGTTTTAAAACCTTGGTTTTGGAGCCATTCTTAGATAGTTTTCGCTATCTTGTTGGAAATTATTTCCTCCGCTGGATGGCCACATTCGTCCACGAAGTTAGGCAACTGTGATTTTAGAATATGTATATATATCTCCTTATTCATTATTCCACTTATTCTAAACAAAGGACTAATATGCCACCACGTGAAGCAACCCCAAATCATCAAATTTCCGCCACCGAATTTGACAGTTTGCTTTACCTGTCCACGCTGCAGCTTTTCTTGTTAACGATGCCAAAAATATGCCTTACCATCAGATTGATACCTGTTAATTTTCGTCTCGTCTGACCATATAACCCTTTCCAAGTCCTCAATTGTCCA
The DNA here is from genome assembly GCF_001853355.1 of Bactrocera latifrons. NCBI lineage: Eukaryota > Metazoa > Arthropoda > Insecta > Diptera > Tephritidae > Bactrocera > Bactrocera latifrons. The sequence goes on along the minus strand of NW_017535519.1, from coordinate 2,074,033 downwards.
ATCTTTCCGTTCTCGGCAAAAATTAAGTCTAGCTTTAATATTTCGCCCAGATAAAGCAGGTTTTTTTTGTTTAACCGCAGCAACCATACCAATTTTATTTAAAGAGCGCCGAACTGTCCATGTACTCGCTTGAACTTAGCGGCAGCTTCTCGAGGAGTCCTACATTCATTTTTGAGCAATAATCGCTCAACAGCACGGGCATCACCATCGGTAAGCTTCCGCGGGCGGCCCCCACCGTAACTTTCGCATTTTTTTCTTTGGTTCACAAAAAACCCTGGAAAAATTTTTAGTAATCGCCACGACAGACAAAACGTTACTGACATAAATTGTTAATTCAGCTCCGCTCAGAACTTCGATTTAATTACCTAACCCAGTCATTCCGGTAAATATAGCGGCACTTTCATGGCATACTTATACAGTGGTGCAAAACTGTCAAAATGACTTGTAAATGGAATTTATCGTACATTTTCGTTCAAGAATAAATAAAAGCTGCTCTGCTTTCTGTTTTTAATAAATTGGATTATTGTCTTCATTTTGGTGTAGGAATGTTGTCGATACTGCTAATAGAAAAAAAGTTATAAGGACCTTTAGTCGCATTCAGAAAACATGTTGACGGTTTTGCTCCCCACTGTATATAAACTATTTTTAATAGTTTGTTTTCAGTTTTGATATTTTATATTATAAAAAATTTTAATTAAAAACTTAAATGTGTACAAAACTATACATATATGCGTATTGAGCAATGGCAACATTGTTCAAATGAAAATAAACAAAGACGGCTGATTTCAGCGTTTTTGCCACGTTCACAACTGTTCACACATTTTGCTCGATAAGGAAGGAAAAGGAAGAAAGGCAGTAGCGTTCTTCACTGTTTCTGCTATTACGTACATATTTTGTTTGCATGATATTTACATTGCTGAAATGAATATCTCCAGCGCTGATACCGACTTTAGTTCAGTTCGTCGTAAACAATTGCGCTTGTTATCAAGTAGCGACGCATAATTATGTTGCTATGTAACATTTTTTCCTTATTTATATTCTAATTCTTCTGTTCTTAGTTCTGACAGATTTATTTTGTTTTTTGCTTGCTCTACCAATTACTCACCTGCATGAATTATGTATTTTAAGTTTTAATGCTCAATAAAATACCATATGAACAGACTGGTATGCATATCTGAAAGTTTCTAGTTTTCAAAATTGTTTAAATGGTTTTTAGAAGTATTTATTATGTATTATTTATGTCATCTTACACGTTTTCAGATGACATGGGACGTATCCCCCACTTTACTATAGGAAATGCCTCTTTTTTCACAGTTTTTTTGCACGGATTTCTGAGAGACGTGTCTACCGTGTAAAAAAAAGAGTTGGGTGTATTGCTTTTTCAGACATAAAGGCCGTATTTGGCAGAGATTTCTACAAAAGTGCACTTGAATCGCTATCGAGGATGTCATCACAATTCTGTGGTAAAGGAAAATTGTTTTTAAAAGTGCAACAGATACTACTTCGGACTGAGTAGAATATTGAAAAGTAAAGTCCTTCCTCGACAAACAAAAACCAAACTCTATATACTCACTCATTATTCCCGTCCTGCTGTTGGATACATAGGCGACGACGACATACATCTGATGTTTCGACGTTACGAATCTTCGAGAGAAAGATTCTGGGTAAGATTTATAATTCTTTGTGCATTGGCCAAGGTGAACATCGCAATCGATGGAATAATAAGTTGTGTGAGATATACGACTTCATTGAAATAGTTCAGCAAATTTAATACAGCGGACACGAAAACACTGCAGCTTTGAAAATATGCGATCCAGTACCCGCCAAGGGAAGCGCAGGAAGACCTTCACTCCGTTGGAAAGACCAGGTGGAGAACGACCTGGCTCCGTTTGGAATCTCCAATTGGCGCCAAACAGCGAAGAGGAAGAACGACCAGCGCGCTGTTGTAAACTCGACTATAAACGCATAAGCGGTGTCTTCGCCAATAAAGAAGAAGAAAGAGAATGAATATGCAGGTAAACGAAATATATTCTATTTAGATATTCAACTTGATCTAAATTTTGGAAATTAACTTACGAAAACTAAACCTACCGAAAAATTTTCATTTCCAAAAATAATATTGGTAGTATGAAGATGATTAGGTATACGCAGCATTTGAAATTGGTATTTTTTCTTGGTTAATGTACTTCTTTGGGACGATTTAGGTCCATCTGGCAAAATACTGCCAAGTGGATGCTGAAAGCCGAGCGAAAAGCTGGCGAAGGCGAAAACGCACAGGCAGCGCAGAATTTAAAATAGGTAAAACTTTTACCGAAACGTTTCAATTGATGAAGCAAGTTTATGGCGATGATTGCCTATCCCGTAGCAGAGTGCACGAGTGGTTTGAACGTTTTCAAAGTAGTCGGGAGGACATAAACGACGATGAACATGTGGGCCAATCAAAATCCGTGATCACCGGGAATTACATCCAAACTGTGCGTGTATTTATCAAAAACCACCCGAAATCAGCATAGAAATTCATGGAAATGGAATTGAACATCGCCAAAACATCGATTTATCGCATTTTGACCGAACATTTGGGCTTATGAAAGGTGTGTGCACGGTGTATTCCGCACAAATTGACTGACCACCAAAAATTGCTCAAAATCCAACATTCGAAGGATATCATTAAAGAGGTTTATTTGACCAAAAATCACTCCCCGTATTAACCTGATATGGCACCGTGCGACTTATTCCTTTTCGGAAAAATGCTTTTGCCCATGAAAGGAAAGCGTTTTGCAGACGTAGAGGCCATTCAAAAGGCTTACACCGGCATACTGGCAGCCCTGCCAGACGAGCTAAAACACTGTTGTTGTTTTTGTTGTAACGGCAGAATTTTGCCGAGTTGACAGCCCTTGACCGGATAAAAATCCGGGTCCGTTCCGGTTTTCGTAGACCCGACTGTCGTGGGAACACTCGTTCGACATGCTTTTGGACTGTGCAAAAAGCTGTATTGAAGTAGAAGGATAAAATAAATTGATTTTGCCGAAAACATGTGTTCTGCTTAACAGCTGTTAAAAAAAAAAGAATCTCATCTTCCATCCGAATCAACTAAAAAGTGAAAATTGATTTTTTGTCACCTAAGCCCCCTTTCCGTAGACCAGGTCACATATGATATGAGTGCATGATATCCTGGACAAGCAGAGCCGCTGGTTGAGACCTAATTGTATATATATACATACATACATTTAAGTAATTTTGTGATGAGGCTTCATGGTTTCAGAGTATTACTTACATAGTATGCCAAATCGGGCGATATTTTAATTATATCAATAACTCAGCGATTTCATAATTTAAAATGACAGTTATTAAAGCTTCAAGCCAATTTCTTAAATTTTAAAAGTGAGAAATAAACAGCCCCTCGTGAATATTTGGACGACAACTGTAATATAAAGAATATGGAATGAGTTACTGTTCGCTATCGCTGTTGACTAAGAGTCTCTGCTATACTATCTATGTTAAGATATTTTAAGCTCTCTTGACTTTACGCTCTACACAAATTATATACAGGACATGCGCTTCTCTTTTATAAGTGAGAGTAGATCTCTGTTTTGACAAAGTATACTCATGGTCGGTTTCCCATGCATTTTGGTCAGCCGGCGCATTTTCGCCCGCATTTTCAATTTCGGCCACGCCGCTCAGAGCGCCGGTAGAGCGTCTAAGAGAGCAAACTGCATACCGGTAAAATATTGTAGAAGACAGCAGAAGACTGTTGCGCGGGGAGGGACAGCACAAAGTAATGAAGCAGCGGCAGTTAGCACAGGATATGACCGTGCATGCCCGCGTCGATTTCAACATAAACGCTACAAATGGTGGTTTCAATATTGTGTTGCGCTTAAATGAGTATGCTTGTATGTGTGGTGTGAGCCTTTGTTGATTTTGTTACCCTTGAAGGCGGCAATGACAGGAAGGCTGGATAATCAGATTTTATGCGCTACTTTGTTTGTGTTTATTGAACTGCGGCTCAACTCAACACTGCCACTCATGTTACACACAAGCCAGTTAGTTTTGTTGGCATTGCCGTTGTTGCTGCTTGCCCTTACGGTTATGGTTATGTTGTTGCTGTGCCGTTCTATGCTGCGATGTATACAATTAATGTTTATGTTTTATGGCACGAACATGAGAACCTGTGAATTTCTACTTCACTTCGTTCGGAAAGGTTGCGTTCAGCGCGTAAAAAGACTAACAACACCGTCTCTCACTCTCTCTTCCTCTTTTGCGCTTTCGTTCTGCATTCGGTACTTTTAACTTTTGGATTGTTATTTACTCGACACTGAAAATTGCGGTTAAAGCGCCTAAATTTATGGAGTTAATTTGCTTCGTTGTTGACTGTGAGTATTTTGAAATGAGCGAAATGAAGTCAGAGTAAATTTGAGTGACTTGGTTTACTTTCGTTGGCATTCATATAAATTGACAACAACACGCGTAGCTAGCGCCATAGCTATATACATAATAAAATATATGAATGTAGACTTCCATATTTATAAGTACATGTATATATGTCTCTAAGCCTTAAAATTGCATTCGATGAACCCAATAAGGATTGCTGGCGGCAATTGAGTAAGGGGTTGCCCAGTTTCAGCTGCGTGAACGTATTTATGAAGATTCGTATGTTTGCAGCGCAACAGTGCTGCGGAGTTTGGTTTGTTAATATTGCTTTGACCACTGCAGTGTACAATTTCAATATTACTTTTTGCGGCACGAAGCCATTGGGATACGGTATATAATCTCCCACTGCAGTATTGAAGGTAGCACTGTAGGATCTTAGACAGTAGGAGGCGATACTAGCGCAGCAGCGACGATATAGCCCAGCTGGTTTAACTATTTGTTGTCTTAATACATATATAGTGTATTAATGCTTACTCCGTTCCCTGTTGAAATTTGGTAAATTGTGGAGTGGCCGAATGAAGCTATTTGCTATAGCAATTCGATCTGAGCAATTTCTTTGGAGATTACATTTTTTCCTTAGAAAATAACCTGTGCCAACTTTTGTTTTTACATTGGAAAGTAGTAGTGTGAAAGTTTTCCATACAAGAACATATATGTACATATGACTAAATTCTTAAAAACTACTAAATTAGCTTTATGTTTATCGTATTTGTGTGGAACACAGCCTTTAATTTAAGCGAAAGTATGGTTTTTGAAATTTCCCTATAGGCATACGGAAATTAAGCTGATGACTTAACCGCTAGTGCTATATATATATAAATTGTGATTGTAATTAATTTACCTATTTCAATTTTACTAAAAACAAAAAAAAAAACAAAAAAAAAAATAATGTTATAATGATCCGATATCGGCAGTTCCGACCAATGAGCAGCTTCTTGAAGAGGAAATGACGTTTGCAAAATTTCAAAACTTTATCTTAAGAACTGAGGGGATCGTTCGTATATAAACAGACGGACAGGCAGACAGACGGACATGGCTACATCGACTCAGCTCAACATACTGATTATTTATATATATAGATCAATATATATACATAGTCTCCGACGTTTCCTTCTGGGTGTTACAAACTTTGTGGCAAACCCTGTTCAAGGTATAAAAAGTTTGCTTCTTTATGAATTTGGGTTCTATTATTTAAGTGACAAAAAAAAAACGACTGTCGTGACAAATGTTAAAGTTTGTAAACAATTTGTCGATTTTATCTTTACTCAAATCGTCTTCTCTAAAGCAAATGGAGACTTAAGCAGATTTCACATCAATTTTACGACAAAGTTTTCTTATCAGAATTTTTTCAGGCTTGTTTTAAAACTATGTAATAACTGGTCTGTGGTAATAACTATTTATATGGTTGCTTTGGTGTATATAGGGCATATAGAAATATTGTTTTAAAACTTCCAAAGTAATCTTAATCTTAGATTCAGTAATATAGTTTTATGTATGATTCCTTTCTTTAGTATCTATGAATCAATCAATGCTAATAAGATTTATCGAATGAAGTTTTCGTATGATAGGAAGAAATACACAGGAATTGAACTGAATACGTGATTAATATGTTCAGGTCTCCGAAGTGTATGTATAGCCAAAAAAGGTTGATGTTTTGAAAATCTTAGATCAGTCTAGCCCTCTCATATAAGCCAAAGATCTGGTAGACTTACAAGATGGATTGCTGCTGTTTAGCTCACTAAACCTTCGGTTGGGAGCTCTGATTGCTTTGAAACTTGGAATTAAAGTCCTTGTATGGGAGACTCTTTTATTTGACTATGTAGTAGGCGATCTTGTCGAGTAGAACGAGAATCCAAATTTTTCGAAATCTTTCGCGCTAGCCCAGATTTAACTAAGTATCAATCGATGTTTTCTTTAAGAACGGTTTAAGAAAGAAAAAACTAAGACCTTTCGAACGATGTTTAGATGTTTTAATAAAGAGATTTATTTGTTTTTGTGCAACGAACCTAACTTTTGTTACCCTTCTTCTTATTTTTTAGACTTCAGCAATATTTTCACACCCCATTTTAAAAGTAAAATAAATTAGTTTTGATTCAAAAGGTATGTTAAATACCGAGTTCAATGAATATTTCCAACACTTAGGGTCATAAACGCTCGCATAGTTCGTGGCCACAACCAGAAACCTTATTATGAGAGAACGATCCTCGTAGCGTTGGACTTGTCAAAGGCCTTTGACACTGTCAATCACTCAACGCTACTGCACTACATCGAACAAACTACGCTCCCTCCAGGATTGAAGAGGTGGACCATGAACTACTTGAGAGGTCCGCAATCATCAAACACAGAATGCCTCTTGTTGTCTCCTATCGAATATCTACATAGTGAGACGCTTATGCTCCGAGTTACGGAGCACAATGAACTCCTCTCCAAGCAGTTCCTGCTTAGACGTTTTTACAGCAATCATCTCTGCAGCTACCTGCTTGGAACGGAACCGCCTCCTGAACATCAAGAGGTTCTTTCCTGTGGACAGAAGTCCAAATGCGAATGCAAGAAATGATTTTTAGCGGCATCTTGCAGCCCATTTCACCACTTAAAAATTCATTTACAACTGATAACAAACTAAGATATGAACTAATTGTACGAAAAAGTAAGTCGTTTTTTTAATACGAGATTTAGAGATGTTTGCCAAAATCCAAAATTGGATTATCGTTCTATTCGACAAGATCTACAAGAAAAATAACATCCCAAAGCACTGTGTTAGATCCAAAGCATCGTTAAAATTTTGGAAGTAATTGTTCAGATTGGACAATTATACATATGTAGCTTCAGTGTAGCCATCCGTCCGTGTTGTAACTGGAGTAAAAATTGAGATATCTCGATGAAACTTGGCATGCCGGTTGCCTAGTACAAAAAATATTTCGAGTTTGTAGATGTGCGTATTCGGACCAGTGCCACGGACCAAATCGCCATTAATCGAAAACATGTTATATAAAGTGCTAAGCACTAAATTGAGATATAAAGTTGTAATTTGGTACAAGGCTTGCAGTAGCAAGGAGCACCTGTAGGCAAAAACTTTTGAAAAAGTGGATGTGGCCCGCCCTCTAACAAGTTTAATGTACATACATATTTCCTAAACCGCTGAAGCTATAACAACCAAATTTGCTGAAAACAAATCTTATACAAACTTCTACCGACAGGGGGAAAATGGATGAAATCGGATATAACCCGCTTCCCGTATAACGGTACCGTTAAAACTACTAAAAACGCCATAAATCAACAGCTATATATAAAATGAACGAAATCGGCAACCAACCACGGCTAATTCTAGAAACCACGGCCAAAATAGCACAATTTTAAACTCCACACGATTCGTTCAGTTTCCAGTACACAAATCAGGAAGCAATTAGTATAACGGTATAAAATTTCGCACGAATAATAATTAATCCCGGTACCTATAGTTTACTTTTGATCGAAAATATCGGCTAATATATATATATTTATGAATATACTATATACACTTGTGCTCATATAATTAAGTCATTCAGTACTTTTTTACGACATGTAAAAAAACAAGGTATATTTCTTTATGCAACATCCCTAATAAGTTGTAGATGTTTTAGGATTTTCTCTAGGCAAAATTAATAACGCTGTTCAATTTTATAAAAAAATAAGACTTTTGAAAATTTACAGCGTAAAAAGTCAAGAAGTTCTGACGATAGGGCCTTAGTAAGGCTAGGTAAGTCTGATCCATTTTTAACCTCCACAGAAATTAGGGCTCAATTAGAGGAATACCACGGCGCACAAATATCTGCGCAAAATGGCCGTTTAGCAAGACGAAAACCTAACGTTTCAAAAAAAAATATTGAAAAGCGAAAAGCGTTTGCTAAAGACCATCTCTGGTAGGACTCTAAATTTTGGAATTTGGTGGTTTGGAGTGACGAATCCAAATTTAATGTATTTGGTAATGATGGGAAACCATATGTAAGACGACCCCCTTTGCAATAACTCAATCCCAAATACACTAAAAAAACCGTGAAACATGGCGGTTCATCGGTGATGGTGTGGGGTTGTTTCACGTCATCAGGCGTTAGCCCGATTGTTAAAATAGACGGGAAAATGACAGGTGAAATGTATAAAGGAATACTGGAGAACAATTTAGACGGTGATTATGTGGACAACTTACCGTTAGCTTGRATTTTCCAGCACGATAACGACCCCAAACACTGCTCGCGGGTCGTTAAAAGTTGGATACGTTGTCGAAATATTAAAATTCAGGATTGGCCAGCTCAAAGTCCGGACCTAAACCCCATAGAAAATAGATTATAAAAAGAGCCGTAGCTGCACGAAAACCTGGCAACAAAGATTCTTTATGGGAAATAATACAGGCAGAGTGGTACAAAATAAGTCCCGCTCAACGTACTACTTTAGTCCAAACAATGCCTAAGCGATGTACTGAGGTGCTACGTAATAAAGGTTATCCAACTAAGTATTAGTCTTAGGTAAGGTAAAACTGCAAAAAAATGTCGTATACTTCGAATAACTACATTTTTCTTTAGGTGACTTGATTATATGAGCACAACAACATGGATGGGCTAAGAGCTAATAATACAGTATCGTATGTGGAATGGAATAAAATATTATCGCGCTCACTTCAGTTGTTCCAGAAAGCCATGTCACGCTAAGTATCTATATTTTTAGTAATTTGCAATAACAGAGAAAATTAAGAATGCAAATTCATGTCTCAAATATGTATAAACGAAATGAAAAAATATTTATTCTGTCTGCACCACATTTTCGAAGCGAGCAAGCGCTGTTGACATATTTTGACTGCGTGCGACAGCGAATGTTGCCACAAGCACACATAACCATCGAACAGAACAGAGCAGAGCAGAATAGAATGGCACAGAAAGGAGAATAATGGGAAATAGGACGACGAAATTAAGTCAAGCGTGCGGTTACTGCTTTCAGCGACAGCATGTACGCTCGTTTCGTCCTGTTGTGCTTTCGTAACGTCTTTGTTTGTGCAACAATTACATATACATATGTATGAGTATGTATATATTATAAGTAAGTATGTTCAAGTACATTTGACTGCGATAGCTTGCTTGTTGCCAAAACGCGATTGCTGTTTTCATTACGCAAACAATATATAATATGTACATACTTACTACATACAGACTTAAAAGCTTACAGAGAAAGTTATATTTAAACTATTGTGTGAGTGGTCGCACCATATTTTTATTATTGCGGTGGGTTTTATAATATTTGCAATCCTTAATTTTGTTGCTTATCATCAGCAGAAATGTTGCAAATAAACGCCACTAGATATTGTTAGAATATGCTACCAAGCAGCCGTTTAGTAGTGTAGTCATCCACTCCTAAATGTTTAGGAAGACGGATAGGCATTTTTGGTCTTATTAGTCCCATAAGCGCCTAACAAAATCTCTTCCCTTGCCGGGCAATGCATAGGTTGGCTTCAACTCCCAACATCCCGCTTCCAATTCGCAGCAGCTCTTTCAAGCATGCTCTCAGCAGGCGTGTTATTCTCATATTGATTTTACATGAATTTTTTATAGATTTCTTATGCTCCTTTGAATTACTACATGAAATATGCATGCCACAATAACGTGCCACACAACACGCCGTCACTTGAACGCTTGCCTTCGCCCTGGCATTCGCCTGCTCTACAAAGTCGTTCCATGTTTGTTGTTTCTATGCGCTCATTGGTATGTTACATACACAAATATATACATATTTATGTAAAGGTTATGTGTGTGACTCGTGGGTTGCTGAGAAATAAGAAAAAGATAATGGAAAATAAAGGAGCACTTTGGCAGCGCAACACGAAAGCGGAGTGTTATACATATATCGAAGTTTATTAAACACGTATTACATATTTGTTGAGCATATTATTTATATTCGCATTATTACTATTATTATTGTTAGAAACTTATATATACATGAACTAAAGAAGGTGGGCAACGCCGTATTTTTTTATCAGTACAATACTGTTAATTGTTTAAGCTAGAAAAAGTCGTAAAAGTGATAAGTCAAAGGTGGATCTGGTTGTGTTAGCTCCGCTTTCCGTCCCTTGTCGGTCGGACTTAGTAGCCAACTTATTAGCGCTGCACTTTAAAAATCATAATCGATGCGAAGAGCATGTTGTAACATGGATAAACCTGTGGAACTCAGAAAGATTCAAGGAAATTTACACTTCTCATTATATACCCTTTTGGTATGGACGTTCCGCGGTATAAAACGATCTATCCTCAGCCTCACGGGCTATCTTGTCAGCATACTTTTCTCGTTTTTATTCCGGAATATGTGTTTAGGGCGTTGCGAAGATTCAAAACTTTTCCGTGTCATTCTCTCTGCTTGAACCGATAAGTCTTTTAACATATTTTAAAAATTTTATAATATTCCAAAAAAGTAAAGATCTTTGTTTTATACATGTGGTTTTGAAGAATATTTAATATAAACATCAAGAATTTAGCTAGCTGGGGCTGACTTGAATAAATTTCATCCCAGAGATCTAATTTTCGTCCACTTTTTCTGGCTACATGTCAGATATACTCTTCGGAGGCGTCAATAGTCTTGAGCGTATCTGCGAAAACAACCGACTTAACATAGCCCCACAAAAAAATGTGTCAGTGGTCGTAAATTGTACGAATTTGGAGGTCACGCCACTGAACCACGACGATTAAATTGATTGTTTCGTTAGCTGCATAGCATGCAGCGTCCACTTTGTTGGTACCAAAGGTCATGGTAGAAGTCATTAATCATGGTTGTATAGCATTCCACTTTGACTGAAATATTACGACCGGCTTCATTTTTGAAGCAATATGGATCAACGATTACCACTGCCCATGAAAGCGCGCCAAACAGTTACTTTTTGAGGATGTAACTTCGTCTCCACAATGGATTGTGGATTATCTGCACTCTTTATGCGACAATTTTGTTTATTAACGTACAAATTCAACCAAAAGTTAGCTTCATCACCGAAAAAAAATTGTTTAATTTGTAAGCACACAAACCAAGTTCCTTGCGTAAATTTTACATAAAGTGAATGGGCACAGCTCTAATTGTTGTGCGCGATGACGGAAGCAGTCATTCGGACCTTCTTCGATACTCTGCTCCATACCACATTTAGCGTCTATGATGCCCATTGTAAATATATCTGACGGTGCGCATTATCCACTAGAATAAACGTGGTGCGAAACCCATCCATTGTAGCTTGAATTACCGACTCCGCTGGGCGATTATGCCGACCGAATATTGGACGCAGCACGCGATGCGTCACGCAAACTGAACCATTATTTTGGTAAAAAATTGCATAATTTGCAAGCGTTGTTCCGGCGCAAGTATGTTCATTATGGAATGTCAAGCAGACCAACTACGAAAAAAGTATTGCCTCATTGAAAACCACGCACCAGACTTGTTATCACTCTTGCAACGAATTCAATTCGCTGACTTTGCTTTTGCATTTACATATCAAGCTTTGGACATGATAGCCGCTTTGTTTTCAAAACCATCGAGCAGAAAAATTGCAAATCGACAGTATACATGAAATCTAGATGCACACATAGTTAATTAATTTCACATGCCAATAGTTATCGAAATTATAATATAACAGTTCTACAATAAAATTTACAGATTGCTCTTCCCAAGTGCCCATAAAAGGTGCACGAAGTAAATATATCGAACAATATACGGTGTGTACTTATATAAAAATATGTATATACTTATTTAAATCTAATTCTTCTTTTCCCCACTTTTATATGTAAAAGTAAGTGGCATTTACATTTACATATATTAGTGTAAATATGTTATCAATCGTAGTGCTTTTATCCACCGTTTCGTTTAGATCGCTTTTATCCCATCTACCACGCACCTTTTACGCTTTTACCTCATACACTCATATATGCTATACATGCATATGTAAGCATGTATGTATATGTGAACCTTCATACATATGTAGGAATGTATTTGAAAGGGTTTCGCTGCGCCATTTTTATGCCTATTTGTGAGTGTGTATTCATGCATAGGTTGAAATTTCAAAAGCGATTTGCATTTTATTGTTTGTCGACACACGAATCGGTCCCCATCTGCACATTGTACTCATGTTGGAAAAGTACATGGATTTCTGAGCTAACATACTCGTAATATGCCGCGCATAGACGATTCCAACAGCGTAACTTGCGTTTTTTCCTTCAATGACTGTTTGCTTGATTTAATTCGCACAAAAGCAGTTTTTCACATCTTACAAAATCAGCGCACAGCATGTGTATTGGCGAAAAGTGCAAGGAAGAGAAATAACTACTACCTTTGTGCACACATACATATATGGCAACCCAGTGAACCGAAAATAGCAAAACTAGAAAAAACGTCACTTCGGCTGCCACGAAGCTTCAAGCCATCACAAATTCAAACGATTACATACAAAAACTTGATTTGGATCGTTCAGTTTGAATGGAAGCTATATAAGTAATTAAAGAATCGTACCAGGACAATTTCTTCGTATACTATACCGCTGCTTTGGTCAATAATCCATTTCAAATTTCATGAAGATATCTCCTCAAATAAAGAAAGATGCCAGACAAGAATTTAATTCCGACCTTTCAGTTTATGTGACAGTTATGTATATGCTTTGGTTCTCCGATAACCAACAAATGAGAAGAAGAAACATTTCAGATTCGCTTAAAATCATTCGAACAAAAACATTTAGTTTAATTATGATTGATTAACTTAATTCGATTCACTTCCCACTATAATTATTTTGACCAGCTATAGAACATATTTGACAAGAGCATATACATGCATACGTCATTTTCGGCAGCTCGGTAATCTCTTTGATTTCATTAGGCCCTGTCTTTGGCTGTATGATTTGGATGGTGGCAGAGAAATTGGTTCAGCGTCTCTTCTTTCATCTTTTAAGTAGCTCCAACGAAGCGATTGATGCAGATAATAGAAAGACATACAACTTATTTCAGTTCGAGAACGTCTTATGTGCATATTTATTCGATGATCGCTTATTTGTAGCCATTTCAGGATTTCTAAAGAAGAAATTTTGCTAAGTTACAGCTATCACAATTTTTACATAAATGAGTTGTCGCATCTGCGGACCGGTAAACCCTAAATAACGGCTAAAGATACCAAAGCGACAGTAAAACATACATACATATATGAATTATGAAAGTCGCTATTTCCCACGATAGTGGGCACTACATAGTGTTGAAAAATTATTTTTGTGAACGAAAATTCAAATCCTGAACATTGGTATGTGAACCAAAACACCTATTAACAAAGTATCGGCACGGTAGACTGGTTAGCTAGCAGCGGATTTTTAACACCGTTCGATATTCTTCGGTCTTTACTTCTTTAGTTATCATGGGAATCGAATTTATGTGAAACAGCTATTTGGCAAGACCATATATCAAAACTATTATTCATAAAATTTAAGTAAATAATCAAGCAAAATTTATATATATGTATATAAATATATTTATGGGACAGTTAAATAAAATTCTTTATTTTTGGGTTTTCGTTTAATTTTTAGCTTTAAGACACTATTTTTATTTACCACTTTTAAGAACCAAATTTATTTGACATATACATACACATATGTATACCTATAAATTTGTTACTTAATTTGTTGTCCCCTCAATTAGCTCAAAGTGAGTTAAATGCGTAACTAATTGGCTGTGGATTCCGACCTCAGCTGCAGGTAAATTAGATAAGCGACCGAAACCGAAACTCAAACGATCGGCCGCTTTTAGACATTTTTACACTATAGAACATCATTTCGGTCATAAAACATTTCATTTTTCAAAAGTCAACTCTATGTAACAGAGATAAATGATCATTTCTCGTCACATTTTAGTGATTAATTTACTATTAATATTACATTTGAAAAACAGTGGTTTGCTGGGTACCTGCTTTGATATAATATATGTATGTATGTATACTTACGAGTAAGGACACACAAGAGTAAGAGAAGTACATACACATCATTCATTCGAGCTGCCTATAGAGAAGTGCATCAGATTTGGTGTGGGCGCAAAGCAGTGGACCCCTCGTTAAGTCAAACAATCTAAATCCGTCGCAAGTACGCGTCTATGACTGCGCCAGCGACGACGGACGCGCAAAAGGGACGACATTTGACAATAAATTGGGTTTGCTTTGGCAGTTTACAAAATTGTACGCTGTCAAAAAGCTTTTGAAGCAACAGTAAAGGTAGTTTAAGGGGGTGAAACCTAAGGAAAAAGTATGCCCTTTATCAAAATCGACAGCGAAACCGATATTGAAGTGTTCTATTTATACAGAAATATTTAGAGATTGTGATTTTCATTCTGAAGCGAGGGAGTTCATTTCATTTCTCATTTAAAATGAATTGGAAAAGGCGTGAGATTGAAAGTACAGCCGATTAAGATTTTGAATTAATGTACTCACTCAATTTTTACTATTTTCTAATAGGAAATAGCTAACCTTGAAGCTAGTTTTCAAAGTGCATTTTTCTAAATTAATTGGCTGTACTTTTAAAAGTGTCTGGGACTTCTTACGATTCCGGTCAAGTAACGTACGTTAATGTTTTGACCATAATATCTTTTTGTGCTGATATTGTGATTTAGCCATATTGATTCTTCAACGAGTTTATATAACATATTATTAATTTAGTTCTTACTGAACTTTATATTTATTGCGATGTTTTTCGTGTGGTTTTGCTGCAATTGATTGACGTTTCTGACTAGACATTTAGCTCAAAGAGTCATACTAGATTTGCTGTGATTAATCTAATGTGTGGCATCCCTAATTTTCCTTACCCAAATATATACTGTTATAAATAATTAGATATTTTACTCCCCATCCCTTATCGCTTTTTACAACAGTTTTTTAACCACTTTCCAGGTTAACGGTTGCCTTATAATTTTGTATTTTGTACAAATATAGTATATTGCCCTGCGTAAGCTGAAAGACTAGCAGAAGATGCCGCGATACATGCTTCAAAATCGTTGCACTGCCGGAAGACTCCCAGCTGATGGGGTAACCTCAATACCGTATGGTACCTTAAGCTCGCCACGAAGTTCGTAACACCCAGAAGGAAACGTCGCAGACCGAGCGAGCTGAGTCGATTTAGACATGCCCGTCTGTACGTAGTTAAGGCTTTTTCTTATTTCTAATTTCTTATCAGTTTGCGCATTTTATAATTGGTATTCTGAAATAAAATTTGTCGTCATAAACCTTGTAGTTTTAAGCAAAATAATCACGTCCACGTTAATGGCTTTATATTTATATTATTTTCCTTATTACAGCCGTTACTCGCTCGCGTGCAAAGCCATCAACTCATTTGCTGGAAAACACTTCAGCCGCACACTGCACTCCGCGAACTCAACAATGATTTATACCATTGCCACTTATCAAAGTACCACAGTTCCCGTCGCTTGAGTGTCGAGCAGACGGTCGAAGTCTGGGACAGCGCTATGCATGTAGTTAGAATCGCAATTTATATTCATATCCGCATTTGCCTCAAAGTGTGCCCCCAAAGAAGCGAATGGAAAAGTAGAGGCAAAACATAAAAGGGTGAGCACACATCGCATGCAACGTACATTGACAACACCGCCGACTAACTGCATTTTTAAAGCGTGGCATGCAACAAAGTACGTGCAAACGTACATATTTAAGTACATGCATAGCCAAAGACAATCAGAATCAACGCTCGCTATTAAAAATGCAGACCTACTTTGCTCGACAACTTGTGAATCGTGCCGCGCGCGCATTATATTGGTCTGGTCTGGTCTGGGCGGCCTGCACTCGTCCCAACTCGTCTCGTCTGACCTGAACTGTGTTAAGCCGCAATGAAGTGTCCGCAACAGCGCTGGAGTCGTGGCATATGCGTCGAAAAGACCGCGAAGCTTAGCTGACTGTATCGGTTGATATGTTGGTGCTGTTAGCGTCGTATAAAATGAGCGGGATTCAACGGCGGCAAGTTCACTCTTTAGCATAGTAATGACTGATGATGTCTGCTTGCTGCGCTACAAGAATGCACAAGCTACCATTTACTCTCCTCTTAATTCTAATGTTTGAGTGTTCGCACTCGGTCGTTGGAGTTAAAGATTAGTGTGCGAGAAATTCGGAAATAAGGGAGCTAAATGAGTGACGGCGAAGTCGAATATGGAATGCATGTAATGTATGAATGCACAAAATGCAGCTGGGGACCCTTAACCTAATCTGTTTTATCTATGAGGTATATACAATTCACTCCGATCAGTATCCCCTTTTAGGAAGCCTGTGGGTTTAAAAGAAATGTTAATGTTACCCAAACCAGTATTTATTTCAAGCCGTTTAAGTGGCCCTGAACACAGTTCTCTACAGCTGTCCAAGACCGTAAATCTTCTTCTTTGACACAAGCGACCATAACCAAATTTCTCAGGTTTGAAAGCGTCGAGAGACTCTACTTTTAGAAAAATGGCAGGGGTTATTTAAAGGCGTGTTTGACGGTAATCTCAACAGGTAGAAGGCAAAACTTTTGATTATTTGATAGCTTTTAACGAGCCAATCTAAAATGAACATTGAAGTGACTCATTGAATCTTAGAACTTACCTTTTAGATATTTTTTGCGTGAGCCCAAATCTATATTTTCCAACTGTTATATGTTCGTGCTAACTCTTATATTGGTGCCGGAATATGTAAGACATAAGTCGACGAGTCTAAACTGATCGTAACTAACCTATATGGCATTGCAAAACAGATAAAACACACAAATTCATTTAGGGTAACACCAAAATATACAATAACCAA
The DNA here is from genome assembly GCF_001853355.1 of Bactrocera latifrons. Lineage (NCBI taxonomy): Eukaryota > Metazoa > Arthropoda > Insecta > Diptera > Tephritidae > Bactrocera > Bactrocera latifrons. Next base: position 2,056,810 of record NW_017535519.1, on the reverse strand, counting down.
GAATGATAGAAATAGAGATTACAACAGTTTTATACCATTGCCGTTTTGGAGAGCTTTTTAAAAGAAATACATTAATTGGTGACGTCATGAATTACAGTCACGATGAAAGTTTGATAGTTCGCTTCGTAAATGACGTAATATTGTATTATTCTTGGTGGGAGCGCTTTTTGAGTAAAAATAGTCCAACCAACTTTGGTACAAAGTTCAATATTAGCATTCTACGTAATGGAAGATTTTCAAGTTTTTGGTTGCTTTTATTTTTGAAAACTTTTTAAATATTTGTTTTGAGTGATTTAAAACAGTCAATTTAAAAATATAAAACTTGCTTTCTCAACATATCTATTTGACTATTGTATTTTTTCATAGCCTCATTTGTGCTATCTAACGCCTCTGGTAGTTTCACATACATTTAATTTGTTTTTATGTGTAAATATCATAGGTACACACTGCATATTTGATTTCCTGATGACTTTTGCAAACTCCCAAAAGGTAAAGTACAAAAGTGCTAATTACACAATCATAATCAACACAATGCCATTGGATTAAGGCAATAATTGAGCTGGATTAATCACCCAAGGATATATGAATTATTGAATGAGTGTCTGCTTGGCGAATTGCAGACAGGATGTCAACGCAAATAAGCGGACCACCAGCAGTGTAAAATATTATGTGTGGAGCGCATAAAAGCCAAACGAGTGAGCATACGTTGAGTTGAAAGTGAGGAAAATAGCTTGTCAGACCGTGTGTATTTGCTGAAGCCAGTGCAATAATTGGTTACGTGGTCCGTTGGCTTAAGCACTAAGGAGCCAATGAAGCAAGACGAGGGTTGTTGCTACCAAAGTAATTTAGGCTAACCCATTTTCATATTTATATAATAAAACGACCAACAGATTTAACACCGCAGAGATATGTATGCCTTCATTCAACGAAGGAGTTAAAGAGTGGCAGCTCAGCGGAAGCACCGTCCTACAACAGCAAAAGGAATGCGTGGTGAGCGTATCGAGAGGAGACACGGAGGGTTTCTGTTGGCATGGAGGCAACAAACCACAGCAACGCCATCATGCCACACACAAATGTACCTACTTCACATTGAAGAGCGCTGCAAGGCGAAAGTCGTCGCTGCAACTGACTGATATTTCAGTGCCGTAAGATGGTTGAAGTTGGTGGTGACAATGTTGGTTGACTGGTGACGGAAACTTGTGGCGCCCTAGGGTTGTCAATACAAAGCGTTACACAATTATTTAAACTACATACTCGTATGATTCGAATACTTGTCTGTTCTATTCATTCGTCCGTATTACGAAAGCTATTATGTTCTTACAAAATAAGTGCATACTACATAACTGTATACCGTACATACTTACATATATCAAAAATGGCATAATTTTACAAATTTTATAAACCTTCACTCATTATAAAGGTGAAAGCAGGACTTATGAAAGTTTATATGCTCAATACGTATTTAGCGGTTAAGGAGATTTCAGGAGGTGACTTATAGAGCTTAAATTATTGTTACATGTTCGCGATCGTCGTCATTCATCAGTCATTAATAGTTTCGCGGCTTGCACTCCAGGGTTCAATAAAGTTAGAAGTGGAACATCGCTGAAGATGCAGTATTAACTTTCTGTAAATATGTAAGCATAAATATATATATATAAATATATATATATATATATATATATTTGATATCCTATAGAAGTAAATATATACTGGAAGTAGATTACTCTTAATTGAAAACATATACCACAATTTTTGGGCAAACTTTCCTTCTTCTAACTTGAATAATATGCACAGCAATGACATCTGAGATTCGCCACATCTTTGCTCGTTATGTTTTAGCTCTGCTTCCTATTCCCATAAATCTTTCGCAAAACCTTTCTCACGAATTCTCACGAAGGTCGACTCATCAGACGATGTCATTATCCATGCCTCCGAATCACATAGCAGGACGGCAATGCTGAGGGACTTGTAGAGTTTGGTATTTGTTCGTCGGGAGAGTACTTTACTTTTCAATTGCCTACTCAGTTCAACGTAGCATCTTTTGGTAAGAGCGATTTTTGGTTCGATTTCAAGACCGATATTGTTGTTGGTGTAGTTGCTGGTTCTAAGATAGACGAAATTATCTACGTCTTCAAAGTAACGACTCTTCTATTGAATACCAACTTCAGACATAGCAAATCCTTCTTCAATAAATTGATCATTCCGTTGGCTGTATGACATGTTGCGACATCTTGTTACAACCAACGGTTGTCCACATCAACATCGGGCACGAAAAAGACTTCAAGTATTGCTCTATAGCGTTCCTCATTGACTATAACGTTATGTTCGGCTTCATATTTGAAGAAATATGGATCAATGATTCACTCTGTCCAGAGACGGACGCCTTCGTTTTTACAATAACTTGTGGATTACACTAGTTCAAAGCCATTTTTCGCTTATTTGGTTTGCTAAAATCGATATATATATGTAGTTAAAGTTTCCTAATGGAAGATTTTTTAACTCAAATTCCTAATCATTACACCTAAAATATCCCACAGACCTCTTAGCACATCAGTCGCAAATTTTTCTTCGGTTTTGTTGAGTAGTGTTATCATCACTAAAAATGCGTTGATTTTGTTTTTGACGCACTTATTCAAAAAAGTAGCCTTTATCACAGAACAAATTGTTTTGTGGAAATCGGGACGACCGCAAAAAAATTATAATTCAAATGACTTGTTATATTTACAAGGTCTAGAGGAGTTGAATTTACAACGCCCTACAAATTAATAAATTTCTTACGGTTAAACAGTGAAGTTTCAATCAATATGTTCTCTCTATGAGTGCACAATCATGTAAATTTATACCCATATATATATATGTACATCTATGGATGCATACATTATGACCATATTAGCATAACATACATGAGACAAGGATTGGGGTGCTAATGTCATTATAGTAGGGATATATAATGTCATTAGCATCCCAATCCTCGTCTACTCGGTGCTAGAATAAAATAAAAATGAGCACAAAAACGCAACCTCATTTCATTTTTTATTTTCCATTTTAAGTGTCGCGTAGTGAATCCATAATTCGCACACATTTTTCATATTTAAAACAGTTCACGTAAAAAAATTAACTCAAATGCACGGAATTTAAAATACATCGGAGATTCGCTCCCTCTTTTGCGCCCTCTGCCGCCTGCCGTTGTGCGGCATACAGAAGTGAAATAAGCGCCCGCACCGCTTTTCATTCAACTTTCATTCATCTAATGATGCAATGAAAAATATTTTCTACGTACTTTATATTCTGAAGTGAATTTCATACTTTTCAAATTATTACTAGGGGAAACAGGAGGAAAATTGTCGGGAAAAAATTTAAAGGGAAAATATCAAAAAACAAAAAAAAAAAAAAAAACAGAAAAAAACACAAAATGTAAACATAAGTGTACAGCAGCAACCGAAACCACCCCGAGGCGTAATCTCAGTGAGGGCAAAGTGTTGCTGAAGGGTCGGCCGTGGCTTTGTCAAAACGATTGTTGGAGGGTGAATATGCCCTGATTGCACCTCGGTTTAAAGCGCGTTATTGAATGCCAAGCGTAAAATGCCACAACTCATTTCTGCTGCTGTTGTTGATGTAAAGTCTGATTGAATTGCCTGCACAACATCACATGAATTCTAGTAAATATGTATTTTTAAATTCATGTAAATACGGGTCCGATACTGTGGATAATTGTTGCTCTTCGACACTTTTAGCACCACATTTTACTGTTGGTATAAGCCATTTAAATATTTCGTGACATGTACGAGTGCACAAATTTTTTGCTGTGATGACAATTAGATCAAATTTCGTTTACCAACGAAAATAGCTCATTGTCGTAATAAAATTCCTATAGATGGCATTATAGACCGATTATTGACCAAAATGGGCTTTATGGCCTGATTGGAGATACATCTTTTTTCTTTGTTGGCATATACATAGTTTGCGCGGTTATATCCCAGGCAATTGGAGATTCCAAGAGTAGCCAGGTCCTGCTGCTTGCGATCTTTCCAACGGAATGGATATCTTTCTCTTTCTCTGCTTCCCGCGGCGGGTACTGCGTCGAGTACTCTCAGAGCTGGAGTGTTTTATTCCATTCGCGGTTGCTAATACGAAAAGGATCATAAATCTTCCGCAGAGCAGATACATATATATTGGTTTATATTGAAAAGTGGAAGAGCATTACATTGTAAAACGTTATTTTTATAGCAAGCGAAAAGCTTTCTAAAGCAATTATTAAAAGAAATTGTTCAGATATTTTGGACGATTTAGTGAGACTGCCGAAGTGAAATAAGGCTTTTCTTTGAATTTTCGTTTATGAGAAATCCACACTTACTAGTTATATCAATACAGAGTACCATCAATATCAGATTTGATTCAATAATTGTCTTTGTAGAAATAGAAAATTATGACTTCGGAGCAAAGGGTGTTCTATACTCAGTTTTAGGAGCAATGTTAAGGTAATCACACTTCCGCCAAAATTTAACATTTCATTGAACTTCTCTCATCGAAAACAAAAGCCTTTCTTCTCTTAAATAGAATAAACATTGTTATTATTCCAACGGTACTTACATCCGAGTGTCATCGCTGAACTTATAGTCAACATAATCGGCTTACTAAACGCTCTATTCGCAACACCATCGCCGATCTTGAGATCCAGCATTCACTATTGGATAATATTCGACCGAATAAACCACGTTCAGCAGGCGTGGACGAAAATAAAGCAGACGTAGTTGCGGGTGTACGCAAAGACCTTTATAGCACCTGAACCTAATATAATAGTGATCTCGGCGTCATTTCGTTTCAAAAAGATGGCGCCACTCCCACACATCACATCAATCAATGAATTTATTGAGAGAAAACTTCGATGAACTGATAACGTCTCGTTCTGGGCCGGTCGATTACCATTAAACTTTTTCCTATGGGGATACGTAAACTGTAAAGGTTCTGGTTTTTTCTTTAAAATATAGGAAAACGTTCACATACGAGTATGTAGATCAGCCTTTAGTTAATTGTGAAAACGGCTAAAAATATATACCTGTCTATATTCAAGCTGCATTAATTTCAAGAGTACAGAGCTCCGCTTTGTGCCACTACGGATTTATTTTCATGAGATTCCCTTAGAATAGCCTTGTGAATATGCTAGCAAAGTTACTCGTTGCTTTACTCTTTTTTTATAGTTTATTTCGAAGCGCTAAAAGTATTTAAAATTCCTGCCAAACTGCTTCTAATTCTCGTTCTCCACTTATTTAAACTTTCATGTACATCACGGTAAAATTGTGTCAACATTTAAGCAAGTTTTTAATAATTCATAAAACAATTGTCTACGCACCATTGCTCATAACTTGGCACCGTTCGCGAGTTTTGGCACGTGCGCTGTGGAGCACCGCTATGTTACCTGCGGAGGCCGGAGCGTATTTTCGATAATGTCCCCATCTACACAGCTCACGCCATGAAATATACACCCACCAATAAGCCAGCTAAGCTGCTTTGAAAACAAAAAGTTCGGTGAATGTCCTTGTCCCGGTTTCGCGGCACTCCTTTGGCGCTTGCCAAGTGTGTTGAACGGCAGAAAACAATAATTTTCTTAATTTTTCACTTTTTCGACATTTCCTAGTACCGTAAGCGTTTGATAGAGGCGACCCACAATGCGAACGCAAAGCTGCTTTGGATTTCTGGTTCTTGCAGTCTTGTTTGTTTGTACCCTCCGTCTTCGCAGTGCGCATGACATTTCAATTTCAATTGACAAAGTATATATAAAGTGCGATTAAATTCATAAATTAATATAGGAAATGGGGGAGAACACTTGCGTCGTGGGTTGTGGTTAAATAATGAGATCTTGTAGGTCTGTGAACCACTTGTCGGCACAGTTATGGAATGCTACGAGAAAGTGTGTTTTATGACTATGTCAGTTAGTTAAGAAGCTGGAAATGAACATGATATTGCAATTTTCATCTTTCTTAAATTTTTTAAATATAATAAAAGATTAAATAGGCAGTATTTTATGTAGATTCTTATTTCCTTTTTAACTTGAGTAACTACTAGCATATTTAATCAAAATAAGAAGCCAGTAAATTAATTATAAGAAAAATCAATCAAATTTTAATGAAATTTTTGTACCCAAATCTAGATTAATGACTTTAAATAAATTTGTATCCTTATATCTCTGCAACAAAGCACTTTTATGACGTGAGCGTAATTTAATTTCCAACAATTTTTTCTTTCTTCGATAAAAAACATCAAATTTTCTAATGTACACTCCAACATAATGAGCACGGTTTCCAGTTTTACCGTTGGCGAGTATTATATTTGACCAATGATGCGTCATATGTCACCTGGTCTACGGAAAGGGGGCTTAGGTGTCAAAAAATCTTAGTTGATTCAGATGCAAGATGAGATGCTCTTTCACGTGATAGAATCCAAAAAGTCATAAACTAGTTTTCGCACGTTAGCTCCCTTTTCGTAGACCAGGTCACATATTACTGCACAGGGTACAAAAAATATTTTCAAATTATGCAAAAAATCGTAAACGCACACTTTCCGTACGAAATCCGTGATCAATTTATGTTTCTGCAAAGCGAAAAATTACATGTTTTATTAATCAATTGAATATTTATTGCGAATGAAACCTAACCCACTATAGCCTTCCAAAAACGCTCTTAAATATGTTTCTCCCGTCACTACGAACCAAAAATTATTGTTTGTCGAATTTTGCAAAATTTTTTTTATTTAACATATTTGTGTTAAATTTTGGCCAAACACTCCACAAATATCATTGAGTAAGCACCGTATTCACCTGTTTTAGCTCCATGTGACTTCTGGTTATTCTGGTAACTCAAAGAACCGCTACGGGGATATCGTTTTGAGTTACAAAACAAATTTGACGCGAGAGCGACATAAACATCTGCTGTAAACACACTGGTTGACGGATCGCGCTAATTTTTGGCACCATAATGAAAGACAGTTGGAAAAAAAATTTATCTATTTTCCATATAAGCGGGATGATTAAATGAAGATGCTTTCTTTCGGGAATTTCACTCGGATACCTATGAAGGAACTACTAACTTTCAATGGACATTCTGTCACTGATCAAATGACAAACGAGTTTGCGTCGATCAAGACAAACAGCTATGTAACTTTGATTTTTTCCATCGCATCTTCTATTATTCTTATTATTTGATGAACTTGATCGATTGTTGAATGTTGAGATATAAATCCAAACAATTGCCCTTTTCTTCAATTATGTTCTGAAGTCTTCTTATAATTACAGCTTCAAGCAGCTTGGACAAAACAGGCAACAATGATATTGAACGATAAGACGAGGCCTCATGTAAACTTTTAACTGGTTTTTGTATCATTATTATTTCAGGTACCTTCCATGACAATGGGCCGTATCTGAGACTTACGCAAGCGTTTGTTATCGAAGTTAGCTTTGCTAAAACTTTCCGCGTTAGATTTTTTATTATATCAGCAGTCACCAAGTCGAAGCCGAAAGCCTTTTTCTGGTTTAAATCAAGCTTTAACAATATTTTTCACTTCTTTGTTTGTTACTGTTTGGATTTCACCAACATATTGCGAACCTTCCAGCTGCGGTAAAGTACAATGGAACTCAAAAGAACTAAACGTTTTAGTTACTTTCTCTGAAAACACTTCCGCTTCCCTTCGCCGCTTTTGGACCAGGATCCGTTTGGATTTCTGAGGGATCTATTCGACAATATTTCCAAAATTTTTTTACAGCTTTGCTGTCTTTCTGTTTGGCGTTAATTTCTCAATATTTTGATTTGTAAATACCTTTTTTTTGGCGTGAGAAGCTTAGTTAAACTGTTTAGTTCTGTTTTATATTGAGCAAATCGCGTGATTTTTATGAAGGTTGGATATGTGTTAAGTGTTTTTTGAGTGGGAAGGCCAGTAAGTCGACTCGCCAGTAGATATGTAGTCGCATCCAGTGTTCATAGCTGCTTTAAAGAGCTTTTCCCCTTCGGTGTCGTAATTCTTGAACCCCATTGCGAGTCTTTTGCGTTAAAGTCAACACCCATGATGAATTTCCTATGGTGCTTTAAAATAAAATAAGTTCTGTATACAAGTCTAGGTCAGTAATAGTTATTTTTCCGAAACTAGAAGCAACCGATATGTTCGTGGTTTCGAATTCTGGTACACTTGTATTAATTTTTTAGTAATGGGGAACATTATTTCTAGCAATAATGGCGCTCCCCTCTCGCATTGTTATTTAGGTGGTTCGGGCAATACGTCTTGTAGTTTTTAAACTTAACGAAAGTCTCATTTGTAAAATGGGTTTCTGATATAAGACAAATATCAATTTTTTTTAAGATGTTATACTGTCTCTAATTCTTTTCTATGTTTGAGCAAACCATTTGCATTCCAGGTCATGATTTTTATTTGTTTCATTTCTGTATCTTATTTTCCTTTTGTTGTCGCTCTAGCGGAGTGAGACGTTCATGAGTAAGTCTATTTTACTCTTCTGGCTTATTAAGTTTGTTGGGAATTAACGACAAAAAACTGGAAATATCACCACTTGCTGAACTTGATTAGTACCTTTAGTTATGCTAGCAAATGAGGGTTTTCCCGACTGCTGACTTACGCTATTGCTATATGTAGACTCATCAGCTGATGGTTAGAATGCTCAAACAAGCGATTGTTTTAGACGGAGTTTGAGAGCTCACATTATCGTGGTGAAAAGTGAAACCTCTGCGGCGGTTAGTTTTCCTAATTTACAATTCTATATTTTCTTTACCTTCACATCACGAACTCCGCCTTGGAGTGACCACGATTACATTCTCCATACCAGTGATAAACACTGGTCTTTGACGGGGTTTCGTCGCTAAAAATTTAATTAAATTAATCGATTCGCTGTTACTGTATAATTAATTATGATAACATTACAAATGTTAAATTCTACGGTAAAGTTGACAGCATTACAATACTAAGGTTTTCAAATCCCGAAATATAAAAGACAGCCAATGTACGTACATATGTAGTAAGAAAATACAAAGTATGGCCCGGTTAAAAAATATTTTAGAGTCTTAAATTGCTTTTTTTACTGTTTTCTATGACTACATACCAGCATTACTATATACATTGTTTAGCTTGGTACCGATTAAAGTTACCACAACTCTAATAAGAAGTAGTTGTACGGAATGGACCTAGTCAGAATTCTTCTTCAACGTTTCATACAAAATACATTTTCTAAATTCATTATAATTCAATTTTGATTGATTCCTTTACAAAATTGCATTATTTTTTATTCACACACTTGACATTCTTTCTTAACACAATGAAATAATGATGTGCAGAAGAGTCTTATAGAATACTAAAAACACATATGGATGCATGTATAAGTATGAGTATAATACAGAAATAAATATCTATGTGTCTAAATCAGTCAATTCAGCGGAGTTGATCGTTTTTTGTCTTGTCAATTTCGGTTCTAGTTGGTTGGCTGCCGCTATTTGTCACTGACATTTTATGTCCACAATTTGACAGATGTCAAGTTGTAAAGAAATTTGTACAACCAAACTGGAAACGTGCCTTCTTGCCGATTCGTAGTCGTGCTGCATTCTTATTCTGTTATACCAAAGTATGTGCTGGATTGATATGCTGCTGCTGCTGCGCCGCTGTGCCATGTCATCGGCTGGTGGTTTGGCTGCTGCTTTGGGATTACAATTCTCTCTTGCTCCCCATACGACATCGCTCTGGCACATAATGGTGTGCTTCCAGTTAAGCAACTGGTATCAACAGTGTTGCTATTGTTGTGCTACTTGTTTGTTGGTTTGTTTTTTCTTTTGTTAAATGAGACAGGTACAATTGAGTGGTTGTTGTTCCTCTAACATTGATAACAAATCGTAATTGTAATGATGTTCATTTTAAAATGCAATTGGGCAAATATTTCACATTTCTTAAATAAATAAAGTGGTATATTAAGTACGCGTAAATATTAGGGAAGACATTTCATTTCTTTGCCAGATACAGTGAAAATATTTATTTATTTATTTAATTAATAGTATTTAATACTTGTATAAATAAAACTATAAAGTGAACAAAAATTGTAAGAATAGAAAATTAGGAAGGAGAAAGTGGAAAAGGTGAGACTAGGGATATTGCAGTAGACGTGATTTGATATCCGGGATGAAGGCACTGAGTGATCCGCTTTAGAAGTCCACATCCCTATGTAATGAGTTGACGAGCCTGCCCAGACGGTTGTGAGGACCATTGAAAACGTAGCTCTTGGTAGTTTTCATAGTCTGCAGGAGACGGTTACGTCTCAGTGAGAGACCCACTGATGCAAATTCGATAAAGCCGTTCACGACTTTGAAGAAGAATATCATATCAGCTACTTGACGACGTTCTTGCAGGCTGTTGATGTTATAGTGTTTATAGAAATCAGACACCGTGTTGTAACCACCATTAATATCATATCGATAGCCAAGACATTTACATAGCTTTGATTGTATTTTTTCAATACGCCTAGAGGCTGCATCGGTATAAGGCGTCCAAATTACAGTGCCATATACTAAAGTTGGCAGAACCATTGATGAATAAAGGCGTAACAGTGAGATGGGATTCATGAAGTCCTTACTGGTTCTTGTAATGAACCTCGGAACTGTAAAAGCCTGGAGAGTGATTTTCTAATATGCTTGTTTATTGTCAGTTTATTGTCTATGATGATACCCAGGTCCTTTACATGATCCACTTCACTTAACAACTCATCATTTAGATAATAATTAGCTGGTATTCTGATATGTGACCATGAGTAGAATACAGTAACACATTTTCTGACATTCAAGTCCAATTTGTTTAATCGGCACCACAACGAAAGCTTATCTATGTCAGTCTGAAGAACTCGAAAGTCTTGCTCACTGGTTATCATTCTGAGGGTCTTCATATCGTCTGCATACAGCAAAAATTCTGATTGAAAGTATCGCCGTAATCGTCTACGAAGATATTAAAGAGAATAGGCCCCAGATGTGAAACCTGAGGTACTCCTGAGGTTACATTCTGCTTAGCAGATAGGTATCCGTCTACTTTGACTTGGAAATGGCTTCCTGTAAGATATGATTGAATCCAACACAGTGCATTATCGCATATACTGTATCTTCCAAGTTTGTTTCGCAGAATAGTATGATCCACACTGTCAAAAGCCTTGCTGAAATTGGTGTAAATGGTGTGAGCTGAGTGGCCATTGTTTAGGGCATCTAGTAGATAATATACGTAGATAAACAAGTTAGAGGAAGTCGACCTTCCGCCGACGAAACCATGCTGCTTGTTGGTGATAATATTATATTTGTGAAGAATGTAGTGAGTTGTGGAAGAACTATCTTCTCGAAAAGCTTGGCCAAAGCTGATTGGATGCAAACTGGCCTATAGTTAACGACCTCAGACTTTGGGCTATTATTTTGAATCGGACAGATGTAGGATGATTTCCATATAGTTGGGAAGACACCATTTTGTAGTGAGTAACTGAATAAGTGTGTCATATGCTCGCTGAGGCTGTCTGCACAGTTTTTCTACTCTCGCAACAAAGTTGCTAAAGAGAGTATTATAGTTTTGTTCACATAACGGTTATTTGTAAGTCCTAAAACTAAAAGAGTCAGATATAGGGTTACATATACCAAAGTTATCAGGGTGACGAGTAGAGTTGAAATCCGGATGTCTGTCTGTCCGTCCGTCCGTCTGTCCGTGCAAGCTGTAACTTGAGTAAAAATTGAGATATCATGATGGAACTTGGTACACGTATTTCTTGGCTCCATAAGAAGGTTAAGTTCGAAGATGGGAAAAATCGGCATACTGCCACGCCCACAAAATGGCGGAAACCGAAAACCTATAAAGTGTCATAACTAAGCCATAAATAAAGGTATTAAAATGAAATTTGGCACAAAGGATCGCATTAGGGAGGGACATATTTGGACGTAATTTTTTTGGAAAAGTGGGCGTGGCCCCGCCCTTACTAACTTTTTTGCACATATCTCGGAAACTACTATAGCTATGTCAACCAAACTGTATAGAGTCGTTTCTTTTAGACATTTCCATATATAGTTCAAAAATGGAAGAAATCGGATAATAACCACGYCCACCTCCCATACAAAGGTTATGTTGAAAATCACTAAAAGTGCGTTAACCGACTAACAAAAAACGTCAGAAACACAAAATTTTACGGAAGAAATGTCAGAAGGAAGCTGCATCCAGGCTTTTTTTTAGTCTCTTATACACATCTAGATGTGTATAAGAGACAGTGTCAGAAGGAAGCTGCATCCAGGCTTTTTTTTAAATTGAAAATGGGCGTGGCGTCGCCCACTTATGGACCAAAAACCATATCTCAAGAAGTACTCCACCGATTTCAATGAAATTCGGTATAAAATATTTTCTTGACGAACTGATGACATATACCGAATATGGGCTGTCTCTTATACACATCTAGATGTGTATAAGAGACAGACATATACCGAATATGGGTGAAAGCGGTTCACAACCACGTCTGAAATCTCGATTATCACTTTATCATGCGAGAGTATAAAATGTTCGATGACACCCGAACTTAGCCCTTCCTTGTTAAGAAGAGTATTTGGTAAGCCGTGCGGACCAGCACCTTTCTTCAAGTTCAGTGTCGACAACATTTTACGGACGTCATTGATGTTAACCTCAAATTCATTCATGGTGACAGTCGGAGCTGGTTCTACTTCAGCTGACGGTGAACACTGGTGAGAATTTTGGTTGTACACACTATTGAAAAAGGATGCGAAAATTTTTTCTAATCCCTTTTCCCAGGACATAGTGGACGGGATATCACCATTACCTCTTTTTTTATGTTCAACGAGAAACGATTGGTAAGCCACTAGTAATGTTCTCGGAGGAATGTAGACACACCCAATAATGATATCTGAACTATTGCACTTGATTTTTACGTAGATGTGTTCAATACTATCATCAATGACAGCAATACATTCAGCGTGAACAAACTTCTTTATTGCGATGAAAACACCCCCACCTCGTTCACTATCACTTGTGATATTGTTTCTATGCTTCCTGTAAATACTGAATGAATCATTTATAACTTCCCCATCATGGATAGCTGGGTGAAGCCATAACTCAGTGATGCAGAAGGCATCATTACTGCTAATCGCTGCTGCTGTGAGAAAACTGTCGAGCTTGGTACGTAGTCCCCTCACATTCTGATATTGGATGTGCAAGATTGTTTTAATTTCCCTTATCATTGAACGAGCGAAAATTCTTATTGACTAATTTCGGGACGCCATTAACGTATTTTATTGTCTTAGAGAATCCAGCTGTGTGCGAAGGTTCTTGAGGAGCGTCAACTGAGCGGGAGTGAGATCTGATTTAAATATGACTTTGGATGATCCGTCAACAGGTTCCGGTGGTTTAGACTTTAATATAGCACGAGCAACAGATGGGGAAGTTGTTTCAACTAGCAGCGGGCGGTTACGGCAAACAGTTGGGCGACCCAGTCGTCGGCGTTTCAATTTATTCAAACTGACAGGCAAGTCGATTGGCAAGATGGACGGACCGGTAGCTCTGCCTTCATCAAAACGGTCTTTGCCATCTGCTCTCCTTGACTCTTGAATATTCAACATAACGACGATCGATTCCCGCTTTTTGCGTTCGGAAAACTCTCCTATATTTTCTTCAGTTGGAGCTGATGCACCAGTGAAAGTTTCGAGCTTGTTTTCTACCGAGTTTAGTCTGTTATCAAGACTAGAATATGTGTTGGCGAAGCCTTTGTGCTGCTTGGATAAACTTGTGACCTCCCTTCTGATGTCGTTAACATTCTTTTCGATGGCTGTCTTGGAACTGTTGAGCTTTGAATACTGGTCATCAAGCAGACGTTTAAGTTTAACCATGGTGATTTTACCATCGTCATCACTTTCAGAGTCAAGATCATCCTGAGTGACGATACTAACCTCCAAACGGCATGTTTCACATTTCCATTGATAACCTTGATGTTTTATTTTATTTGCTAGCTTTGGGAATTCCGTTCTATTATGGGTCCATGTACGGCAATTTGCGCACATGACACTTGGTGAATTAGCGACAATGTTAAAAACTTCACAAGTAAGCTGCGGCTGAATGTTTTTTTAGGAGGCATTTTTGATTCATATATCATACGATACAGAAAAAATTTGGATTTATTTTGATGAGCACTGCACTAAACAATAATTAACTACTAAAGACCAATTATTATTAATTTTATTCAATATTTAACTTTTGTTCAATTATTTTTGTCCACATCATCGTACAAAATGGCGAAAAAAAGTTTGAAAAATTGTTTTCGTATTTCTATAGTTTAATAATTTATTTAAAAATATCATTCCGCGATCTGTAGACGGTGGCTCAAATAGTTTTCAAGTTACAGCCATTTAAATGGTTGCCGCTCAGTTCAAACAGCCCAAACAGTTAGTATTTAAGCGTGTCGAAACATGTCAAAACATCATTTTTCGAGTTTGTTGCAGTGATAACTGGAAGACAAATGAATATTAAGATATCGGGTGATTTTTTAAGAGCTTGATAACTTTTTTAAAAAAAAAAACGCATAAAATTTGCAAAATCTCATCGGTTCTTTATTTGAAACGTTAGATTGGTTCATGACATTTACTTTTTGAAGATAATTTCATTTAAATGTTGACCGCGGCTGCGTCTTAGGTGGTCCATTCGGAAAGTCCAATTTTGGGCAACTTTTTCGAGCATTTCGGCCGGAATAGCCCGAATTTCTTCGGAAATGTTGTCTTCCAAAGCTGGAATAGTTGCTGGCTTATTTCTGTAGACTTTAGACTTGACGTAGCCCCACAAAAAATAGTCTAAAGGCGTTAAATCGCATGATCTTGGTGGCCAACTTACGGGTCCATTTCTTGAGATGAATTGTTCTCCGAAGTTTTCCCTCAAAATGGCCATAGAATCGCGAGCTGTGTGGCATGTAGCGCCATCTTGTTGAAACCACATGTCAACCAAGTTCAGTTCTTCCATTTTTGGCAACAAAAAGTTTGTTAGCATCGAACGATAGCGATCGCCATTCACCGTAACGTTGCGTCCAACGGCATCTTTGAAAAAATACGGTCCAATGATTCCACCAGCGTATAAACCACACCAAACAGTGCATTTTTCGGGATGCATGGGCAGTTCTTGAACGGCTTCTGGTTGCTCTTCACCCCAAATGCGGCAATTTTGCTTATTTACGTAGCCATTATGTAGACCATAAATCGGACGTAAAGCGCGAAACACATTTCGAACCGAACACTGATTTTGGTAATAAAATTCAATGATTTGCAAGCGTTGCTCGTTAGTAAGTCTATTCATGATGAAATGTCAAAGCATACTGAGCATCTTTCTCTTTGACACCATGTCTGATATCCCACGTGATCTGTCAAATACTAATGCATGAAAATCCTAACCTCAAAAAAATCACCCGATATAATAAAATCGAAACTCATAATTATAGGAATAAATCTACAACAAAGTTTAAAACGATTTTTTGCTACGACTGTTAAGGGGGAGTTCTACTCTAGAATTTTGAATAATTTGATTTTTTTTTTCATATATTTAAAGTTTAGACCCTTAAGAACATATCCTCCAAAGGATTTTTAAAAATTAAAATTATTTTAAGAGCTACAATTACTTTAGTGACGCAGTACATAGCGCACTAATAAATGACTTAGATTGCCTGAAATTTGACTCACTTTTTTAGACGCGTTTTTCTCGAAACTACTTTTTTTCACACGGTACCGGCATTATCTCAAGTTCTATACAACCGATTTACTTGAAATTTTGTGTGAAAGCTCTTTATATAATCCATTATCGTTCCTACCCGCATCGTGTCAAAATTTTTGTTTTTAATATTTTAAAAAAATTTAGGAATTTCAAAAAAAAAGCGTAAAAAATTATTTTTATTTTCAGGCAGTCGCCATTTTTCAAAAAAAAAAAAAAAAAAAATTCGCGTTCCCTGAGGTAGGGACTGCTGTTATATCCTTACTGATTAGGAATTTCTTTTGATGTTTTTTTTTTTCACACCACCAGGAGAGTCAGGATCAATGTCACCAGGATGCGCCATGTTTTTTTACACCTCTATGACCTTAATTAAATTCACTATACCGAAAGATAAACAATGCTTTCGGACTACCAGGATATCATAAAACGTATTATTACGCTGAGTCTTGGATCTATGCTTACGACCGGGAAAAAGACGATCAATCGGCCGAAGTCGAAAAAATGTGGTCGAAGCAGGTCAAAAATCAAGGTTATGTTGACAGTTCTCTTCAATTATCAAGGTGTGGTGCACTCCGAATTCCTTCCGACCAGCCAAACTGTCAACAAAGAAAACTATTTGAGTGTTATGCGTCGTTTGCATGAATCTATTCGTAAAAAGAAGCCGGAATTATGGACTGACAACTGGTTTTTCTTGGTTTTTGCACCACGATGATGCACCACCGCATACTGCATTGATTCTTCGTGAGTTTTTTGCAAAATTTTCAGGCAATATTGTGCCGCAACCACCGTATTCACCTGATTTAGATCCGTGTGACTTCTTATTATTCAGCAAACTCGACCGTTCCTGGAAAATCGTTTTAAGTCAATTGAAGTCATTAAATCTGAATCGCTATAGATTTAAAGGCTATTCCAGAAATTGACTTTAACAACTGTTTGGATTGGACAAAACCTTGGCACAAGTGTACATTGTATTATAGTATTATCTTATTGAACTATCGAACTAGATTTGTTTGTTTTCTACTGTGTCGTCAAAATCTACTTTTTTGTGGAAACGCGGTAAAGAAATTAGTTTGCGACATGCAAAACGTATAGCATTGCTTTATAAAGGCTGATCTAACCACTCCCACTATAAAGCATTTTATATAGTCTTACCTTGTTTGTCCCTGTTGCGTACAACGCCTTTTCCGGTACTTTAGCCCATTAAGGCCACAAATTAATAAACTCTGTCCGAATGCAGAAATGAAACAGAAATGAACTGATTACTGGCGCAGATCAATTCTGTGAATTGATATTATTTAGTGTTTACCTTTACCTTTACTTCATTGGCCTCACAACGCGATAATATACATACATACATATTTATGTATATACCCAAGCTACATACTTACATATTTTCATATCTTTAGCTGCTCATAGTATCTTCATCGTACCGAGATTACTTGTGTATATAAGTAATTTTTTTACAGGAAGGTATTTAAAAAAGAATCAAAATAAACAAAGAACACAATGGCAATGGTGTAGTTGATAGTGGAGAAAAAGGCAAAACATTCCCACAATTTTGATTGCATATCCGTCCGTTAGTTTATACAAAACGATTTCATGAATAAATACATACATATTTTCCTCTGAAATATGTTCAAAAATTCTTGCGGTTAAGCAGCAACCACCAGCGCTAAAGCAGTTCCAAATACATACATACTAACTCGCTGAAGAACGAATTGCCGATGGTACTTGTGTAAATGCACAGCAAGAACTTTGTAATAAAATACGCTTAAGTGTGATGTTGTGTGGCAAGTGTGCAGAGGGGGTGTAAGTATAATAGAGGCGTTGGTAACAGCAACTTTGGCGCACTCAAGCAGGCATATAAAAAGATAATTAATTATGCCACATTTTAAAGACCTAAGCGAGCGATTTCGGCCGTCATCCACACAAAGCAGCAATTACAAAAGGAATTACCGAAAACAGTAAAAACATTACAACTACAAAAAGGAAAAATCACAAAAAATGTTTTGTAGACACAAAGCGCCATTTTACTCAAGGTTCTCCCATTAACGGAGCAGTGAAGCAATAGGGTGAGCGCCTTGGTCAAAGAATCTTTGATTTGGTTTAGCTTTATTTTTTTTTTGTGCTAAATATGCCCAACTTATTCCAGTGTGAAGACGTCTCAAAATTTGCGTTTTTATAATATTTTCCGAGACCGTAAAAAAAACATTTTTGTTCATTTTAAATGAATTTCGATTATAATTACCATATAGTGCTCATTCAGTATATGGATATATTCAAATCTTTTTCTAGTATTTTGAAACAACCGACTTTTGAACTTTCAATTTTTAATAAAGTTACTAAAGCTTGTTGGTCGCAATTAATAAATGCTTTTAATCATTTTCCATTGAAAGTTAATACTATGAAGCGTTTCGTTTCATTAAGTTTATATAAATTTAACGGTTTTCCTTAATTTTAATTTTTCTTTGTGGTTTTGAATGAGTCAATCAGTCCCTCCGTTTTCATATTTTTTTGGTAAGATTTCAATCTGGCCATACCTCGTTTACGATTACTTAAGGGAACTCTGTCAACTGTCAAAGTTCAGGATGTTTTGACATTTAGCAATTAGTTCCCTCATTTCCAATGAGAGATGAAAGTTTTGTAAGTCCGATAAATACTTTTCGAGATTTTCTATAATTAGCAAAGGGTTATCGGTCGCTCTAGAACTTTCGTGAATGGTAAGGCTTCAAATACGTTTTGCTCAAACTATTAGTTATGAATATTTAACCTATGTCACTAGGTCACCTATGAATCTCGTAGCAATTATTAATTTAAGCTTCAATCAGTCACTAGATGATATGATAAAAAAAAAAAAATTTTTTTCGATTGATTTTAAAAGAGGCATCAATGATTGATATTGGTCACCACAAGATAATTTAGTTGGAACTGGACTAACACAAACAACCGTTACTTTAAAATTGTTTCTAATTTAAGTCAAGTCTAATTAAAACCGTTTTGATGTTGCAATGGTTTTACTTTTACAAATTAGGCGTGCGTACGCTCCGAGATCCTAACTTCGACTCGGACCATGCACGTCGAAAAATACATGGAAGGTTCGACGTTGAGAAGCTGCAACCATAACAGACAGTCGAACGACTTTCAACTGGACTTGCACTCCTGCTCGCTGAGAGCAATCGTCAACAATTCAGTATGAGACTCAATTCAGTTCAAGACACAACCTAATAGACCGAAGCATATTCTTGTAGAACCCTTAGAGATGATTTATTAACCGATGCCCAGAGCATTCTAAATTATGGAGAGAACACTTCCCCAGTCTGCTGAATGGCAATGAAAGCATAACACCAGGAGATGGCGAACTCGATCCCCTAGTCGATGACGATGGAGCAGACGTTCCGTTGCCTGACCATGGAAAAGTTCGAATAGCAATTACCCGCCTGAGGAACAAACAAATCTGGGTTGCCGGTCGAGCTATTCAAATACGGCGGCGAAGAACTGATTAGAAGCATGCATCAGCTTCTTTGTAGAATATGGTCGGATGAAAGCCGAAAATTTCAATTTTAGTTAGTTAGTTCTTTTGTCTTCACAGAATACAAGAAAACAAGAGCAAGACGAAATATCTACTGTCATCAAACAAACAGTCGTCGCATTTGCGACTTGGCGCCCATGTCACTGTTGACAGTTATAGCTTCTAAGTCGTAGATAGCATTAGCAGCAACAAAAATATCAGCTTCGAAATCCAAGGCAGGATAACACTACCAACAGGTGCTACTTTGGACTGAATATACAATTGTGAAGTAAAGTCTTTTCCGATGAACGAGAACCAAAGTCTATAAGTCACTCACTATTCCTGTACTGCTATATGGTGCAGAGGCATGGACGATAAGGACATCTGATTAGTCGACGTTACGAGTTTTCGAGAGAAAGGTTCTCCGAAAGATTTATAGAACTTTGCGCATTGGCATCGGTGAATACTGTATTCGATGGAACGATGAGCTGTATGAAATATACGACGACATTTAACATAGTTCACAGAATCTACACGGGCTACACGGGCTCTTAAGTGGGCAAAAACACTCCAGCCTTGGAAGTTTTCGACACCGTATCCGCCTGTTGGAAATACCAGGTGGAGAAGGACCTGGCTTGCTTGGAGTCTCCAATGGGCGACACATAGAAAAATAGAGAAACGACTGGCGCGCTGTTGTTAACTCGGCTATAACCGCGTAAGCAGTGCCTACTCCTGTAAAGATTGAGAAAAGATTTATTGCTTCGGAGTGCAGCCTCCTTTAGAGAAGTGACCATCGACTCAGGCCGCAGAGCTGCAATACTAGCCTTGAACTCATTAACAATGCTTTGAGGGTTGTCCAGAGAGTGCCTAACCTCGCTATCAATAGCATCGAGTGTCTGTGATAATGGTATGGGTGGCACAGCACCCTCGAACCTATCAGTAGAAAGGGAGCGGACGGTTCTCCCTTATCCTATTGTGTTCTACTACTAGATAGCTGGCCTTCGCAGAACTTGAACATCGCTATGCCACCATCGGTACATGCGCTGTCGCATATGCCTTTTGGCCACAAGATCGATCGCAAGAGACTTTGTCTTCAGTAACGCTATCCTCTCCTTAGTTCCTTCTTGTCGCGCGTTCGAGAGGTCAAGACTTAATACTCGGAACCGCATCCCTTCAGGCATCCTACCGAGCTGGCGGGGACTGGAAATTAATCGCCTATGTAAATTTGTATTGAATACTAAGTATTTTGCTTATTTATAAGTTCGAATACAGGAGTTATGCTTTTCTATGGCCTCACAAAGGACTATATATAGTAGTCCACGTACGATCTTTCATCAGCCATAAGAACTTAATAATTAACAAAGTTGACCACTAATTGTGTTACACTATATTTTATCATTCGCTGCTAAAGAATTGCTATCGTTAGAAATAAGCACAGTGAGAAAGCACTTAACGAAGGTTTAGACGATTAGCAATCTTTAACATATGGTTTCAATTGCGATCTCTAAAACGTTGATAAACTATTTATTCCCTTTCCGAGCTGGTTGATTAAGCATTCATGCCAAAATAAGATTTCAATGTTTCGAAATTTGAAAATATATGATTTTCACCACCCTAATGGACCTCCAGTATAATTATGTGTATAAAAAAATATGTATACTGTAAACGTGGCACTCTTGCAGCAAGCGCCAACTAAAAAGCGTGTTACTAGCTAAACGGCTGCAGAAATAGGTAGTGGAATAAATCATGTAACATATGTAATTTTATATTTCCACAAGCGGTTAAGATAGGTTTTAAAGTTAACCTAAAGCAGGGAATATTGAGATATATGTATATACTTATAGCGCAATTCTGTAAGCGGCCTCTAGTCACAATTTGATTCGTAGTGATATTTGATCGGATAGTACAAGTATACACATAATAAACATTCTCTGGAGTTTTGAAATCGAAATTCAATTAATTATGGTACAGTATTTCTTGTAGAAAGGGAATAGAGTGGGAAACAAAACGACTCGACCCCAATCTTTAAACACGTTTTTCTCAGAATTGAAAACGGTTTCCACTCTCAAAGCAAGAGTTTTGAAGATACCTAGTTCCAACTTGGAGAGTACATTTTTAAAGTCGGTCGCCATCACGCTATGGAACCTTTTTTTTTTTTTGACATTTCCAACTTTTTTCTGCAAAAGAAAGGCCAATACTCTTTGTTCAAATCGCCGCGATTTTGTAAAATAAAAAAAAAAAACATAATAGCGCGATAGCTACTTTTCTTCACATTAATAATCTTTTTGAATTTTTGTTTCACAGGACCTTTTTTTACTTGTCATTCCAGCAATTTATTTAACTCTTATACACCCAATAAATGAACATAAAAAAATAATTTTGTATTCGTCATGAATACATTTATTTATAAAAACAAAAAATCGGACTGATTAATTAATTTCAACATTAAAAAAAATCCAGAAAATCAGTGAATTTTCGGATGGTCATACTAAGACGATCCCTTAATGGATAGTTCTTTTTTTATTTTGTAATCAACGAAAGTTAAAAATAAATAAATTTCTCAAACATATCKTAAATATTCCGACATATATTTTTATTTTTAATACTAATTATGCTTTTTGATTATGTGATAGAATATTTAATATTTGTTTTCAATATATTTATTTTTATTGAAGTTTTTATATATCTTTAAATAATGAAATATAACAGCCGTTTAGACCTGTTCGTTTTCAATTGAGAGATATTTTTGACTGTCACGTACTGAATTGCAAAATTGTCTCAAGTCACAAAAATGTTCTATAATTTAAAATCTCAATTTTAGAGACTTGAAGCTGTATCATAGTGCAAAATTTCGATATTAGCTTATACAAGAATTTATGTTGGTATGTTTTACGTGTCAAATTTGCTGATGAACGAATAACTTTTGTTTTAAGGGGTTAGGGGTAGTCATAAGCACGAAAAAATTAAAATTTTCAGTAGTTTTTTTCCAAATTGTGTTATTTTGCAAAAGTAGTAATATGGCATTATTATAGAATGTGTTGACTTGAAGTCACGAAAATTAAAAAAAAAATTTAGTTTCCATAGTTGTTTGTGTTGACCAAGTTCCAAAAATGGTACTTTCGGTGACAACCATCAGTCCTTGGAGATTCATCTAAAATCAATTGGACAAAAAAAAATTTGTTTTATAAATAGATAATCCTGGGCCTGATCGAAGGATTTTTTGCTTTTCAAAATTTTACAAAATGGCGGCCTCAGGAAATTTTTTTCTAAATTTTTGGAAAAAATCAACAGTTAATTGGTCTTAAAAACTTTAAATTAAAAAAAAAAATCCTTAGATCAGGCCCGAGTTTATTATGTATTCTAAAAGCTGTATAAATTTCATTAAAATCGGTTTTCACGTTGCAGTTGTCACCAGTTCAAAAACATAGCTTTGAGAAAAACGCGTTTAAAGTTTCACACTAGCGCTTTGAAGTGCCCGAGCTCTCTTTGTTATTTGTCGAAGAACTCAAAAACTAATTATGGGATCAACGTGAAATTGAAGAATATTTTTAAGGTATTACACTTAACGAAATGAAAAAAAAAAATAATAATTTTTTTAAAACACCGACTACTCCTAACCCCTTAAAAGAGAGTTTCTTATAAAACAGCCTCATAAAGGGATTTTCGACCTAGAGTCAAATGTCGATATCTGCCTAAATACAAAACAAGTTTCGATCGAAGAACCTATTAGTTAAACAGTTCGAAAGCCAGTTTATTGATTTTCAAAAAGTTGTAAATTTCTTTGATTAACCCATTTCCTACTCAAAATCAATCTCATAGCGAATTTCTGGATTTTTTTTTAGAAAACTATTTTACACAAATCTTGCTTCTATGATGTTAGTCAGTTTCTTGCTATTTTTGGGTTGCTAAAATCGAAAATGATAGAAAAAGTTTCCTAGCACTTAAGTTTTCTTGTGTTGTAGCCAAGAGGTGTAGGGGTTAAAACAATTTACTAAAATGACAAACAAAGTTAAAAGTGTAGGCAATTTTTTGAACTCAATTTCGACAAGTAATAAGGCAGTATTTAAGGAAACAACCTTGGTTATAGTAGTGATATACCATACAAAAGGTCAGGAGTAAACGTCGGAGACCCTATACAATATTTAGACAAGCTGAATGAAGTAGCGATGTCCGTCTGGCTCTGCGTTTCCATTTTTGCTCTCGACCCTTTATTCTCAAGAAGCTACTCATTTATCGAAACCGCCGATATCGGACTATCACTTGATAAAGCTGCCATATAAACTGAACAGTCAAAATCTAGTCATTGTTTGGAAAACTATATTAGGTTCACGAAAACTCGCACGGAAAGCATACGATGCCCGAGCAAATTGTTCTCATTGTTCCTTTAAAGAAACTCTAATACTTAGTGACATCTATTTTATTAGTGAAGGATATTTATCTTATTCTTTTATAATAGGTTGTCAAAAAAGTCTTGCGGTATTTTTGCGATATTTTTATTGCATTTTCAATTGTTCATAAAATTTTTTTTGATGCCCAGCTCTTGACCGATGCTACGGCTGCTACTATGCCAGTCTCTTTCGACCAATTCTGCGATTTTTTCGCAATTTTCGACGACAGGCCTTCCGGAGCGTGGCGCATCTTCGACCACCCCTACACCAGAACGAAAACGTTGAAACCACCGTTGTGCGGTGGAAATGGAAACTGTATCGGGTCCATAAACTGCACAAATTTTATTGGCGGCTTGAGATGCATTTTTGCCTTTATCGTTGTAGTAGTACTGTAAAATATGCCGTATTTTCTCTTTATTCTGCTCCATGTTTGCGACGCTATAACTCACGAACAACTTAAAAGAAACGACAATCAAACACAAGTTAGCGCGTGAAATGAGCTTTCCAAAAAGGTATAGCATGAATCGATGCGACGAATAAAACTAGAACTACGCGCTCTCAGCGCCAACTAGCGAGAATACCGCAAGACTTTTTTGACAACCTAATATTTCGATTGTTCGCTTAATTAAATCGTTCCGAAATTCTTAAAAACCCCTTAATGGGAGTTGAAATTCATTGAGCAAATGGCTACAAGTGGTATATTAAGTATATCGCGAATTGCTAAGCAAACGACAAGGGGCGCTGCGCATCTCAATTAAAAAGTGTCTGTGATATAACAACCACCTGACTTATGCCACAGATAACCTACCATAACTTAAATTCATTACTTCGCACAAACAAATCATAAATCCAGCCAACTTTTTATGTACTCACTGCCATTCAGCTGTTATGTCTTGTAACCTTTTCGGTTATCAACCTTAAATCGTTTCATTGTAGGTCTCACAGTCTTCCTCAAATAATTTCCAACACAACGTAAGCAAACAGCAGACAAATTTATAGAGCTTTGACTTCAGCAAATTGACGACAGTGCCGCAATGGCAGAGGCGGCTGCCAGAACCAGCGAAAGTAGCAATGACTGCTATTCACGAAACGCGGGGTGGACGAATCGCCTGCGACTCGCCAACGTGTCGGCGTTGCTTAGATTTGCCGATTTCGCTCGTTGATTAGTTTCTTGAGTCCTCACTGTTGCTCTGAGTAAGTGGTTTGAAGACGAACACTTTGTTGGCGGTGCGATTTTTTGGTAGGGATGCATTGGGCGGCAGGACTCATGTGTCTTTGAACTGTACGAGTCTGCTGCAATCGACCGAACGACCAAACGAAAAATGGCGAAACAAGAAAATCAAAAAAAAAAAGCAACAATGTGCACAAACAAAATTTCGTCTAGACTTTGGCACAGCGTAAAATTTTCATTGTTGTTGTATGTGGCACTGTCGTGCAGACAATCGTTGTTACTTTATTTGAAATATGTTAAAGTGGCTGTAAAACCTAATCTGTAGAGTAATACAGCGGGGAGCAGACTGCAAATCCATGCAAACAGACATAGTTTTGCTTCTGTATATGTGGGTGAGCGAGAAAAATGTTGTGTGGATGCAGCAAATGTGGCAAATATATATGTATGTATATGATGATGTTACTGTATAGGTATTACAGTGGTTAAGGACAGGTTCATGGACGCATTGCGTGATGTCGATAACCTGGCACATCGACCGCAGCCAGCCAATGCGTAGACGCAGAGTTCAATGCATTAACAATGCGACCGAGGCAACGGGAAAGCAGTTATGTAATCGGACGTTTCAAAGTTCATTGTAAAGTTGAACAGAAAGATTCTCAACAATTTTTGTATTCGCATTCTTATAGATACCAGCAGATTGCTACCGCATCGCTCAACGCCACGTTAAATGCAGTCAAAATAAAATCGACAATTTCTCAAGTTTCGCACACTCTTGTACACTAAGAAGGAGAACGTAAATAATTATAGGTGAAGTGTTTAAAGCAAAAATTATTAGTTTGCGCAAATACATTCTAGATATTGCACAGGAATAAACTGCTACTTATTCAAGCTTGACCCCAAAAAAAATTGGCGAGCCCCTATCCATCCATGTGGATGTCAACAGGATTTTTGGGTCTGACAGCTACATGTTAAATTTTAGTTCCTCCTATGACAAAAATAAGGGAAAAATGTTTTTTTCCGATTAAAGTTTGCTTTCGTAGAAATTAGAGCAATATTTCGATTTTTATGCACAAATTACTGATTTTTATATTTTTTCCACAATTTCACTATAGATTATAATTAGTAAACTTTTTTTAGATACAAGAGTCGTTTTTATTAAAGATGTGCGATAAACAATAATACATTTAATGTAAAATAACAAGAAATTACTGTCTAAAGGTGAATATTTTTTGTACTTCTTTTATGCTCATATGAGCTCTCTCGTATTAAGCCCCAAATATAATCTCCCATCATATTCTCGTTGTCCTGCCCTTGATATCGGCGTTCAAAGTACATCACATCTTGGTAACAACGTTCTCCTTGCTCTTCGGAGTAGGCCCACATGTTGCCTGCCATATTTGATTTATGAAATGAATTAAAATATACTTACCGATGTAGATCAACTCAAAGCAAACTTAAAGAACTATATTATATTTAAGTGTTTTTCAATGTCTAGAATCAGAATTCAAGCGTGAGAACAGAAACCCCAAAAAAAAAATTATTTTTTTTTTGTTGACCGGTGTAATATAAAAAATGCATTAAAGGAAAACATTTTTTTTTTTGCGTGCGTGAATTCCAAAAGTTTCAAATTGATTTAGAACACCTACACCTTTGATATTATGTTAACTGTAAAAAAAACCAATCGTCAGGAAAAATAATGGTATGCTAAGGTTAGGAGGATGGATTCATGTGTAGAAGTTCATGCAAATGAGGAAAGTTCTCTGAATCGCCGTTCACTTGGGAGTGGCCAGAAACGATTATTTTACATATGGCTCAAGCAGCTCACGACTTCGGGTCTTTGACCAAGTATCCTCTGGGGAACCTAAGAACATCCGCTTGAAGGCGAGCTAAAGTTAGAAGGCGAAATTTCCCCTACATAGGGCTGTGCGCTGGGTTTGAGACTCGCCACATAAAGAAACAACACCTAATGAAAAGAAACAACAAGCCTCGGATGAGTAACCCCCTTTTGATGACGACCATGGCAAACGAATTAGGGACTGTGATTTGAGGGCAAGCACCTGGAATCTCCGGTCGCTTAATTGGGAAGGTGCCGCTGCCCAGCTGGTTTATGCCCTCGTTAGAGTAAAGGCTAGCATCACCGCCGTTCAAGAAATGCGATGGACTGAACCGAGTACGTCTTTGTGGCAGTTATTACAGTAGCCATATAAAGGAGCGCAAGTTTGTTGTGGGATTCGTGGTGGGAGGGGGGCTCCGTCGCCAAGTACTATCATTCAATCCGGTGTGCGAGGTTCTTCAACATACCGCTGATTTGTGCCCATCCCCGACGGAAGAGAAGGACGATTTGACCAAAGATGTCTTCTATGAGTGCTTGGAGCGCACCTATGACAGCTGCCCCGCCACGATGTCAAAATCATACTTGGCGACTTTAACGCCAGGGTGGGCAAAGAAGGTATCTTTGGAGCAACAGTCGGTAAATTCATCCTCCACGAGGAAACATCCTCAAACGGGTTGAGGCTGATCGACTTCGACGGGAAAGAAAATACATCAAGCTACCTGGCTTTCTCCGGATCGGAAATCAACCAACCAGATCGATCAGGTTGTGTTAGACGGAAGATATGTCTCCAGTGTTCTAGACGTGCGTACCCTCCGAGGTCCTAACTTCGATTCAGACTCTTGTTGCCACCAAGATTCGCACCCGCCTCTGTGCAGCAAAAGCCGCATGTCAACGAAAACAACGAAGGTTCGGTGTCGAGAGGCTGAAATCACAACAGACAGTCCATCGATTTTCTACTCGACTTGCACTCCTGCTCTCTGAGGTTCGGTATGAGAGAACTGTGGGACGGCATTTCAAACTCCTTACGTACGCTGCAATCGAAACCGGTGGTTTTCGAAAAATGTGAGAAAACCGCTAGTACGATGAGGAGTGGCGTATCGAAGCGAAAAGAAACGATCGACCACAACACGTGCGGGATGGGATAAATACCGAGAGTTGAAGGGGGAAGCGTGACGCACTTGCAGACAAAAAAAATAGAAGGCAGAATGTATGAGTATGGAGAGCTTGACAAGCTTTGTCGACAGGGGTAATGCTCGAAAATTCGGCGAATAACAGAAGGTTTCAAAACCGGCGCATATTCCCGCAGAACCCGAGGACGTGATCTAGTAACCGATGCTCAGAACATACTGAAATTATGTATGAAACATTTCTCCAGCCTTCTGCATGGCTGTGACTGCATAATACCAAGAGAAGGCGAATCCGATTCTCCAATCGATGACGATGGAGAAGACGTTCCATTACCCGACCATGAAAAAGTTCGCATAGCAATCATTGGTCTAAAGAACAACGAAGCGGCGGGGGCCGATGGATTGCCGGCCGAGCTATTCAAACACGGCGGCGAAGAACTGATAAGGAGCATGCATAAGTGTACCCTGCCTAATCCACAAAAAGGGAGACCTAACAACCTGCGCCAACTACCTTGGTATAAGCCTCCTAAACATCGCGTATAAAGTTCTATCGAGTGTATTCTGTGAAGGATTAAAGTCCACCGTCAACAAACTGAGTGTGGCTTTAGACCTGGCAAACCAACAACTGATCATATTTTCGCCATGTGCCAAATCTTGGAAAAGATCCATGAAAGGAGAATTGGCACACACCATCTCTTCGTCGAATTCAAAGAATGTTCTTGGAATCTCCATTTGGCGCCACCTTGCGAAAAGATGAAACGACTAACGCGTCCGCCAAAAACTTCTTCTGGCACTGTCAGTACGTACAAATAAACCATTATCATAAACTTATTATTCTTATTTTGTACGTGTTTTATACAAATTACTTTGACTGTAATCACTAATGGTGCATGTAATGTTAGATTCTGAATTAATTATTCTTAACTGCCACTTACATATATTTGCATTAAATTTCTTGTCACTTTATCCTCCGTCTTTCGTTAGTTGAATATTTTTGTCTTTATTTTTATTTCAGACAGGTCATTGTTAATATGTTTTTATTCTTCAGATTTGTTGTTATTGTTTCATGAGTAACAATGACCTCTGGCGACGAAGTTCATTACCGATAGACAGTGTTTTCTTTAGTTTGCGAACACGTTTGTATGTTTTTTTTTTTAGGTTTTACAGTGGGACAATATAGACTTATTATAGGCTAAATTATGGGTGAGGTCAGCGAACCTTGCGATAATTACATGGCGACAAAAGTAAGAGAATTGTCCTGAAATTTATTTGACAGAATTAAACAATTTATTAATTATACTAAAAGTACAAGAAAATCTGTAATTTCCATTTACATTAAAAAAGAATTTCTTATTAAGCTATAGCGAGATTTTTTAAGAGAAATTTGAATCAAATTAATGGTTTTTTTTTTGTATACCTGTGTATATGAAAATTACTTTCAGGTTACACATTCTTTAAACAAATTAGCACCTTAAAATAAAAGGTAAGATACTAAATTTCATTATTAATTAGTTTCATTATAACTACTTAACAAAACTCTCTCAGAACATTTGCGCCTCGAGGAAGCATCTGAAATATCACTCTAAAGCGTCCAAAAGTAGTTTTCTATTATTAAAATGCTCCATCTAGCCTGATATCGTTTCATGGCTCTTTACTCACGTTTGTTCAATTCTCTGAAAAGTGGGAATGAGAAATATTTACTCTACCCTTGTTAAGCATCTTAAGATTTGAAAGGTTGTTGATATTTTGACGACTTGTTTATAGTTATGCTCTGTCTAAAATATTGTCTACGCCCACTTTAAAAGCAATTTGGTCTTCTCTTTGGCGATTCATCTTGATTGTGATAAACCGTGGATAAACCATAAACCGTCGATTATCCGGGCCAACAAAAACATCTTCCTTCAACTTTGCGTCCGCGAGATCTGGAGACTTTGTTACTAAGTATTTGCAGCAAGTGGATACCGGATCTCTTCTATACTATACTACTTGGTGAAATTTCGAAAATAAACACATGTTACGATTTTATTTAACCATAAGAGGATTATTAATAAATATAAATATATACAAATGAAATATAATTATTTTTCATTTAAATCAATCGGACGGTAAATAATAATTATCATTCAGAAAATCTTATGCAATTCCARTCTACATACATACATATATACATAAAATTTATTTAATCATTTTATGGCACGTAAAACCCAAAAGATCCATTGTGCTATTAGATGTCACCTCGTTTTGCTTCGACATCGTGTAGCCTAAGGCTTTCTATTTCTTTAACTAAAATTTGGCACTGCTCAGCAGCTTTCACTTTTTCTGTTGTGAATAATTTTTTACTTTAACGGTAAGCTTTTACGATTACATACGAAAAACTATACGTACATAAGTACATATGTCATTCATACCTCGAAAAGCCGTTACATATTACTCTCTTATTAGTGTTTTAAATTTCATTCGAGTGCACTCTTTGTATTCATTTTTTGCTTATTCGCTCTGAGTTTTTCAGTTTAAATTTCGTATATACTCGCACAATGATAAGATACATTCGTTTAAAAGAATAAAAAGCTTTGGTCTATCCGATTGTCAGAAGCGTTTCAACAGCTTTTTATTATCTCAAAGACGTCTCTCCCATTTCGAACTTTGCAGCCGTTTATTGTCGCCCGTTCGTGCGCTATGACACACCGAATGTCATTGGCATCAATCTTTCGTGTGTTTCGTAATAATCAAAAGTGATGGCGTATGTCGGGGATGCGGTCTAATAGAGACGCTAGTCACCTGAGAAGATGAGAGCGCTTGCAGTGGGCGGAAAATGACATTGACCGTTCGGCCATTTAACCAGTTGGTGTGCATCTGCTCGTGCTATTGGGCTGCACATTACCAAAACATGCACGAATTTATGAAACGATTAATTGGCCCAAGGTCAGTGTCAAGAAGTTTGAATGTCAGTAAACCGTATTAGTACACACAGACACACAGAAAACAAATGCGTTCATATATTTATAAATTAGTTAATGCAGTTACTAATGAAACTTATACTATTATATAAATCATGCCAACGTTGAACCTCACCGTGATATAGCTGCTCCTTTTGCTGATCGGTGGAAAGTAAGTCAAGGTAAAACTTTTGAAGGGGTTATGAGTAGTCAGAGGCACTAAAAAATGAGAATTTTCAGTATATATATTTTTTGCTATTAAATCGTGTTACTTTAGAAAAGTAGTAATATGGCATTATTATAGAATGTGTTGACTTGAAGTCACGAAAATTTAAAAAAGAAATTAAATATCCAAAGTTATTGTAGGTTGCGTTCCAGTTCCAAAAAAGGTACTTTCGGTGACAAGCATAAGTCCTTGGAGATTCATCTAAAATCAATCGAACAAAAAAAAATTTGTTTTATAAATAGATAATCCTGGGCCTGATCGAAAGATTTTTTTTTGTCAAAATTAACAAAATAGCGGCCTAAGGAAATTTTTGTCTAAATTTTTGGAAAAAATCAACAGTTAATTGGTCTTAAAAACTTTAAATTTTTGACAAAAAAAATCCTTAGATCAAGTCCGAGTTTATTATGTATTCTAAAAGCTGTATAAATTTCATTAAAATCCACCGAGCAGTTTTTGAGTTACAGTTGTCACCAGTTCAAAAACATAGAAATTTGAGAAAAACGCGTTTAAAGTTTCACACTAGCGCTTTGAAGTGCCCGAACTCTCTTTGTTATTTGTCGAATAACTCAAAAACTAATTATCGGATCAACGTGAAATTTCCACAGAATATTTTTAAGGCTTTACTTAACGGAAAGGCAAAAAAAAAATTGAAAAACCTAACCCCTTAATAGTGAAGAGGCGTAAGATGGTGCCACGACCCTGTAACAAATATTTAAAAAATGGAGAGATAATGCTTGGGTGTCGTTTTGGTTTGCCGAACAACAAATCCAAACTTCCACAGAAAAATGCATTGACGAAGATATAGTGTATCCTATAATACCCGGAGTACTTAAAAAATTTGATATTGTACTTTTTATTGAAGCTTCCTAGTATTTTTCTTTTCAGCACCGGTTACATTTGGATACACTCAATGGAAGGGTGTCCATTTTTTAAGAACTACGTCCGCGTAAATATTGTATTTGAAGAATCGGATTTACATATGTACATACAATTCGTGAATGTGTGACCCCATGAAGTAATAAACTAACTTCTTCAGTGAAATTAAGATGAAATACAATAATATAATTACACCAAATTATATCGTTTCAATAACGATATTGATCCATTCACACATCACTGTCATTCCTTATTTTATCGTTACAAAGTATATAAAGTCGAAAATTTACATCCACCTCCTAAACTATATTTGGGTAGGACTACTAGTATCGAAATAACTATAAATAATGTTTCCACTTAACTTTATTAAGCTAACTCTCAATTTGATCGATAAATTATACAAAAAGTCAGCTGGAATAAGAAAAGTCATTATGTGGGTGGGTGTTAGGGTAATTCGTAAACCAATTTTCACCAACGAAGTCTAGCACACCGCACACCAAGCGAAAGTATCAAAATCGAAGTTCTCCATAACTCGAACTCTTAAATTGGCAATATAAGACAAATTTCACACGAATTTCCTTAAATAACTCGAAGTCGCTCAAACTTGAAGTTTTTTTTGTGGATTACGGTGCTTGAGAGATCGGGAAGTTCAACTGTAGGTTTATGAGGTTATTTACCAGATTTTATCAATTTTTACTACAAGAACACATTATTATCAGAAAGCGATGTCCTCTGAGATGCTTTTATATTATTGATTTGTATGATGAAGTGTTAAAAGGAAATGTTTCTAGTAAGTTTGACATAGTCCTCCGCAAATTTTAAACCACACGCCGCTTTTTATTTGATCTTTATATACTGCTATATAATTGTGCTTTGAATTCTGAACTGGATAAAATAATATGAACATGGTGAATTCACAAAGAGCTCAAAAAAAGAGAATGATGAGTTTTGAATTAGTACAAGTTTACGTGTGTTAGTGGTTATTGACGTATATGTATTCCTTTTAAAGGAATTTAAGGTACATAATCCCTTTTTTTATGATTTTGTATGGTTCTCTTCGGTTAAGGTTAGTGTTTGCTGGCCTAGCTTGACTGCTGCGTCGACAAGAAACTCTTTGGGATTTGTTCCAAATATATTTACTTTTCGAAATGGTAAGCAATAAAATCGAGAAAAATATGCATGCTCAAAAAAAATTTCTTTACCACTTTCCCTGTGTACATATACCAACACATATTGGAGAACTGAAGTAATTGAAATAATGCTTAAATTCTTTATTTGTTTTTGTATCAAAAGGCTATTATGTAAATTGTTGTAAACAACATCTCAATATTATATCTTAAAGAACTCTTTATTTCTTTGGTATTATTGAATTCTCCATGTGTCCCACTACCACTTCATGAGAAATGCATAAATTCAGAGGCAATAAAATTGTTTACAAAGCAACTTCTCGCTGTTCGTGTTCGAATAACACATTTATTGTGCTTTTTTCTGCATCGCATAAACTCATTTGGTGCGCACAGTCTGTTCCACAAGTATGTATGTATATGACCCACTTGCATTGCGTGCTGAAAGCGTCCCAGCGCTAGTCGCATGCCTCAGATGGTGCAGGTGAACGGGTGACTTTTCGGTCGGTCGCTCCCCGTTGCGTGCGTTTAATTATAATCAAAACGAATATCATAAAAACGACATTAGGAAGATACTTATTTTTACAGTTATTTGGTGTGTGTTGTACGTGGTTGAACAAGCAGGATATCTTCATATATATAGTACATATATATGTACAGTATATCTTTATTTTGGCCGAAATATTTTCAGGTCTAAACGTTTTTGCTGTGTGTCGGAATGTTATGATCCCCACTGAGCTTTCTATTGTTGCTGTTTTTATTTGAAGCACTAAAAATTGTTGTATATACAAATTGATTTGTTTATTTATACGAGCAGAAACGCAAAAAAAAAAACTCAAAAGTTACGAATGGGCATGATGAAACTACAAAATAAAAAATTAGAAATTATATGTTGATGGTATCACCAGCTGATGGCTAATTAAATGCTTTCCGATGTAGCGAATTCTACCATCTGACTCTTAAGTTGTAGCATTGGGAGCCGTGGAATATATCTAGGCATTCACAAAGACAACGTTCCAACAACTCATCAACATCCGCGCATTCTTTGTAATGCGTAGAATCCACTTTTCCAATTTTCTGTAGGTGGATTCATAAGGGTAGCTACCCTGTGCTGTATGTTATTAAGTTCACTTTTGACTGCGAGTAGATGCGTTTTGTTCTGTCCACCATCAACGCTACACCAAAGTAACTTTGTGGTATATCCTGTGTTACTACTGTTCTAAGACCTGAGGTGTTCCTCAAGGGTCCATTGTTTCAAACAATTCTTGAAGGAGATGAATGGTCTGGGCAGCTCTTCGTTTGTCAGTGGGAATCATAATCTATTTAGGGCGCCTTGTAGCTTAAAACATCCATAAATAATTCCAAGAAATCGTACCGAGTTAGCAACGCTTGGTTGGACTTAATTATACCCTAAACAGGGAATATTAAGTTTGTCACGAAGTTTGTAACACCCAAAACGAAGCTTAGGAGACCCTACAAAGTTTATATATAAATAATCAGTATGTTGAGCTGAGTCGATTTAGGCATACCCGTCTGTCTGTTCGTCCGTCCGTCCGTCTGTGTGTCTGTATATATACGAACTAGTCCCTCAATTTTCCAGATATTTTTTTAAAATTTTGCAAACGTCATTTTCTCTTCAAGAAGCTACCCATTTGTCGAAACTGCCGACATCGGACCACTATAACATATAGCTGCCATATAAACTGAACGATTGGAATCAAGTTCTTGTATGGAAAACTTGCACATTTAACGTGATATCTACACGAAGTTTGGCATGGATTACTGCTAAAGGTAACAATATATTCTCCGAAAAAATTGTTCACTATAGCATATAGCTTCCATACAAACCGAACACATAGTTACTAAAAGAAATGCACCTGTGAAGGATATATTAGCTTCGGTGCAGCCGAAGTTAACATTTTTTCTTGTTTCGAGTTCATTTTGGTTAAGTAAACTCAACTGTACATATTTAATTGCATTAATCATAAACTAATATAAAGTCATACCAACTACCGGAAGTCAATATTTTTGTACTTGGATCGTCTGAATAATTTTTGTATCATGAGGATGTTGAACTGTTTGTTGAAGAATATAATTCGGCATGTCTAAGTCCAAGTTTCTGGTATTGTTCTTCCAAAGTTAAGCACTTTTTTGTAGTAGCTAAAATTAGGCTAAAGCTACCATCCTCTACTTAAGAGTTGTCGCGAATTTCATTTCTCAATTTTGTAGCTTCTACAACTCGTACTCGTACAACAAAATGCCATTACACCAAACGGCACTTCTCGCTAACCTACATATAGTACACACATACACACTTCCGCAACCGCACAATTGTTACCGACAACTTTATTATTCATGCATGCCGCGCCCCTAATTCTACACTCATGCCAAATGGCAAGCTTGTCAAGGCAAGGCTTTGATATTTCAATGTGCATTATTCACAAGCGTATGCAAATGTACAGACACATTTACGAGCATAACATGTGCATATTTGCGTTGCATTACCCACTATATTACGTAGTCGAAAAAGTCTTTTCGTATATCTTTTGTAGTATCTTTTGCTTAATAATATTTTTAGCGATTAAGCTGTCCTGCTTGGCCAGATAATATCGGGTGATTTTTTTGAGGTTAGGATTTTCATGCATTAGTATTTGACAGATCACGTGGGATATCAGACATGGTGTCAAAGAGAAAGATGCTCAG
>NW_017535519.1:2002114-2019900 GCF_001853355.1 Bactrocera latifrons | reverse complement strand
AATTTCGTCAATTTATCCATATTGGCAAAAAGAAGCTGCAATGTATCGGATATCTTCTCAACTGCACCTGCTTCTGTTGCCATGTGCTTTTTGAGGCAATCTTGCACACTGTCCTCATGCTGTCGTTTGCGTGGTGTGGACTTTGGTCCGCCGCTGGCAATTTCATCAATACTTAAAATGGCATCCAAAGAATCGTTTTCGATATCAACAGAATTAACGCTTACTCCAAATGAAGCGCTATTTGCAATGCCTTCCACCGCCGTGTAAATTCCACATATTCGAGCAACTTCTTCCTCACTGGGGGTCAGGGTAAATTTACTGAATTGCCGTCCTCCAGTAGCTCTGCTTTTGTTTTTGTTGTATGCGATTTTCTTTCGGATGCAGCCTTTCCAATCGGACCATACCTATTAAAAAAATGTTAAKGCAGTTCACATAGGTATGTACATACATGATATTTTTCTCACCTTTTTCCAGCCGTTAACGTCTTTTTGCGGTGGACCTTCGCTATTTAACATTTTGGCAAGGTCTGCCCACAAAGCCTCCGCAGCGACGCGATCCCCTTTAACGAAATTTTTTGCCAAGTCGGGGTTTTTTTCCATAAAATTTAAAAAAATATTTTCCTGAGTTTRGCTTTTATGTTTTCCCCTAAAACAAGAAAAGGAAAGTATTAATTTTTGTGAAGAAATCCAAACAACTGGCTCAAATACTTACATTTTAAGTTTTACAAGCAAATTCGATAATTTTCTTTTTTTTTTTTATTAATTTAGACTTACTTAGCGCTTGAAATACAATAATCCAATAATTTCGCGCTCTTATTTTTGACCGATATCAAAACGTCAAATAATTTGCGAAATCGATTTCCAGAACATGCCATATCGCACCGATTTCATGTTCGAAAAATGTGTATTCGTAATCGCAAAGTGGTATTCAGAACACCGTCTCACGATTTCATTATCATTTTCATGCGAAAACGATTTCTGGAACAAGCCTGATAATGTGATATTCACTCAAACTTCCATTGTTTTCAGCTGCCGGGTAGTACGTAAAAATTTCGACGCCTCCTATGAGAAGATTTTTCTTGACAAAATTACTGATTGTTTGTAAGTTTTTTCCGCAAAACAAACCTTCCTACCTCGGTTTATTATAGCTAACCGCCTACTTTTTAGTGAAATCTCATATCTAGGGACCCAACTTACCGATTTCGACAAAATTTAGTACGTGGCATTCTTTGTATATTCCTATGTTATGTTATAAAAATGGAAGAAATCGGACAATAGCCGCGCCTACTTCATATATAGTATAACTTTGAACTCCACTCGATTCCTTCAGTTCACAGTACACAAATCAGGAAGCAATTAATATAACGGGATAAAACTTTGCATCAATAATATCTTTAGTGTGGGCCACCTTATGACCTAAAAATCTAATAGAAACTGTTCAAACCTCTAGGTATCGAATATTTAGACCCCGGAACATATAGTGGACTTTTAATAGAAAATATCGGTCAATGTGTGCTATATATAACTAAACTTAAGGGATAATTTGTATCTTACAATGTATGTCTGTATGTCAAAAATTAGTTGAAACGGATCAATATTTCACTCCATATACCTAATATAAACATTTTCGAATTTCCGGGTGGGTGTTTTGCTCATAACAGTGTACCTTTGTGCCTAAAAGAGATAAATTTGAGCGAAAATTTGGTCTAGCGTGTATATAAATAATATCTGGATTTTCGTACATTCGGCTCTATATGATTGGTTAAGGTATTTCCCAAAATTTGATTCTTGCAAGTTTTTATACTCTTGCAAATTGGTTGCAGCCGAAAATAGCACTTGTTTACTTTTCATTTTTATTAAATTTTTGAGCTTGAGTAATTTTTACAAAAATAAATAAAACATTACCGGAGTGTAGGTCCAATTCGGTTGTTTTTATTACATGGTTGGGACACTTCGTTCCAGTTACAAGGTTCCAACTGGTATTCGCTAAAAGGCATTTTGATGCCCGAATTATCGAAGGTCTCGTAGTTCGGTTAGCTAATTGTTTTAAAATTTCAAAAGGTAGTTTGAAATTTCCGTTAGATATGCTTCTCTTCCACAAATCAAATTATCTGCTAATTCGACCAAAAGCATAGTCATAGTTTGCACAATAGTACAGTAGAAACTCGATTAACCGGACTAATTGTTGTCGATAAGCATTCGGATAATCGAAAATCCGGTTAATCGAAAGTATGAGGAAAAACAAATAGATATCAACGAAAATCAATATTTACTAAGAAATGAACACGTACTTATGTATGTATGTACATATTTTCTTAGATTACATGACACACATAATACAGCAGCATTAATCATGAAATAAGTAGGTACATAGGTAATAAGTTTAATTTGGTTTGAAATATTTGGTAATTGTCATTTGACGTAAGCAACTTTTTCTCTTCATTGCTGTTATAACACGAATTCGTTTCAGTTGTAGTAAACTCACAGTATTACTCTCTGTTTGTTTTTCAAACCACTTGAGAGTAGTTTCCAGGGCATGAAATGCTACATCATGAGATGGTTCTGTATCATTTTCCACGTTTGTTATCAAACATAATCTGAAATCCTTGATCATTACTGTCACAAGTGACCCACTCTTTCATATCAGCATCATCACAATCCTGACATTTTTTCATTCATATCCTGCAAAATAGAATCATCCGTTTTGGTGATTAAGTACTCTATTCCAAGCCTTGCTTAAAGTCTTCCTCTCAATCAAATCCCAAGCATCTAAAACCATGTAACAACACTCCTTTAAATTCATGTCCTTAAAAAATTATAAAACGACTTCAACATTATCTTTTTCAACAGATACCAACCTACGTAGAAGTTGTTTTCTATAAAGTCGTTTCGATGTTTCTATAACACTTTGATCCATTGGTTGTAGCAAGGATATCACATTAGGAGGCAAAGATTTTATTTTAAACATTCCATTTTCCCTCTCTAACAACTCAGCTGAAGGATGGTTTCGCGCATTATCCAGTAAAAGTAGCACATTTACTTGTTTGCCAATTTCGTTTTGTCTTCTTTTTACTTCAGGGATAAAGTGTTCAATAAATATTTCAGAGTTCATCCATGCGCTTCTTTGATTTTTATAAATTAAGGGTACCCTGATATTTTTAAAACATCTGGGTTTCTTTGATTTTCCTATGAGTAGCAAAGATTTTGTGGGCCCCGGCAGCATTCCCGCAAACTGATATTGTTACTCGCTCTTTGCTTGCTTTATATCTTGGAGCTGAATTCTCTCGCCTAGAAGCAAAAGACTTTGAAGGAAACGACTTCAAGTTTCATCAGAACTATAAACAAAATCCAAGTCATATTATTTTCATTCAAATTCTTCTTAAAATTAACTTTAAAAGTGTTTGCTGCATCTACATTAGCTGACATTTTCTCACCTTGTATTTCCAATTCACGAATTCCATGACGTGATTTAAATCTGTACAACCATCCAATACTTGCCACAAATGATTCATCGCCGCCTAATTTTTTATTTAACTATAATACTTTTTCACAGAGCAAAAGCCCAGATATCGGTTGGACAGTTGACCGTTTTTGTAAAAACCAACAATACAGAGCTTCTTCTAAAAGTTCATGTTTCGGTCTCTTCATCATTTTCCGATTTGTACTCCCGCCTTCACTATCTAATTTGCAGGTTGAATCGGTATTCTTCTTAATATCACTTATCGTGAATGTACCTACACCATATTTTTCAGCTAACCTACGGCCGGTTTCTTTGTTTTTTTAGTGAATCAATGATATTTATTTTGTCTTTAAGCGATAGCACCACTCTCTTGCGCCTTGGCATGTTTAAATATGTAGACGTGACACGCATGTCAGAGCGGAGTCACAATTGCAAACGAACTGAAACAACATTGAAACGCGCGGGGCAGCAGCAGCGAGCCCACACGTTCATGATTCCATAATTTCGACCTGTGGGTACATATAAATTGGTCGCGGTTTTTAGTCCGGATAATCCCGAATCCGTATAACTGAAGGCTGGATAAACGAGTTTCTATTGTATACAGGGTGGCTGATGAAAAATTAAATAATTTTTTTCTATTGAATGAATCTGGTTAATTTTTATTTTTTTTATTTTGCTGATTGACTTTTACATTGAACAAAAATGGATAACTGGCGGCAATCCTCCGAGCAGATGGACCATAATGAGACTTGTAAACAATTTTGCCGAGCATGGGACAGTCAACAGAAGACCTTACCATCGAAACAATTCAGTTCGAACGGAGAAACCAATCGCTGCTGTAGCTACTGCCATACAAAACAATCCACGTGTTTCGACAAGAAGCTTATCTGCTCAAATGGGTGTAGGCAGACAGTCATTACAGTCAATTATGCACAAAGATTTGGACTTATTCCCATATAAAATTCAAATTACCAACAAACTGAACGCTGCAGACTTGCCGATTCGCTTGGAGTTGTGCCAGAAGATGCTTCAAATGGTGGAAGAGGATGGAAACATGTTGAGCTGTCTTTTCATGTGTTACGAGGCCCATTTCGATTCAAACGGCAACATAAACAAACAAAATTGTCGAATATGGAGTGCTTCCAACCCACAGATACTCCATGAGACGGAATTGCATCCACTTCGTGTCACAGTGTGCTGTGCAGTTTCATCACGCTGCATTGTCGGGCCCTACTTCTTCGAAGAAAACGGTCACACCGTTACGGTTACTGGAGACCGTTACTTGAGCATGTTGAGAGAGTTTTTCTATCCAGAATTACGCCGAATGAGAATTTCTTTCAACTCTATGTGGTTTCAGCAAGATGGTGCAGCTCCTCACATAGCCCAACCTATTATGACAGAATTGCGACGAAAATCCCAATAAGCTGATATCCAGAAACTCCACATTCCGTTGGCCACCCAGGTCGCCTGACCTTACTGCACTTGACTTTTTCTTGTGAGGTTATTGCAAACAGGAAGTCTACAAAGCAAAACCAACAAAATTTAATGAACTAAGGCAATCCATGCGAGAAACAATTGCGGCTATTCCTGTCTCAACTCTCCAAGCAGTAATGAACAACTTTTTGGTAAGATGCCGCACATGCATCAACGAGCAGGGAGGGGCATTTAAATTACATTCTTTTTAAAACTAATTAAGCTATATTTAATAAAATATTTAATAAAATCTTTAACATGAATAAAAGAAAAATGAATTCCATACACTGAAAAAAAAAATTATTTGAGTTTCTTAATGTAGCAAAATTCATCAGCCACCCTGTAGTTATAACTGAATAATGAATCAATGTCATAGTAAGAAGTTCAAAACGTCAACACAAGCGAAGAGTGCGCTTGTTTACTTCTGGATTATTGTATTATTCTGGAGTATTATTGTGCAAGATAAAATATGTATGTATGCCTATGCACTGTCATACTTACATACTTACCTCACTGGAGGTTGAGAGGTTCCACCCCATTTATGAATTTTACTTATCGATTTCTGAATTCTTTATTTAAAATTCATTGCATACTCTCTTTCTAGGCTGAAGAATAGTTCTGTATTTATATCCTACTCCTGAGTTCCAAACATATATTGCATATTTACCTATTTCTGCAAACAGACTTGATGCGTGATATCCTATTTTTACAATAGTACAATATGATTCTACAGAGTTAGAAGATTGGCATTGCTGATGGGCGTAATTGGACTATTGCCACGCCCATAAAACGCCATTAATAGAAAACCAATAAGTCGCCATATTCTACCTTCACAATAAGATGCAAGATTGTAACTTTAACAAATATTGCAAAGATGCGAATGGCCCCGCACTCTAATGGGTTTAATGTGAAACCGCTATTGTTTTATAACAAAATTCCCTCAAAATAAGCTTTTAGTACCCTTAGCTTACTAAAAGATAAGCGCCAGAGGCTTAAAAGTGTACACCCAAGAAAATTGTAGAAGATTCTATTGGAGCGGCTATTAAAATTTAACGATGGGATTGGCAACGCACACATTTAGTTGAAAACTCAAATCTTGGGAGCCGCTCAACCGTTTTCAACAAAATTATCTACACAACAATATCCCGACGATCCTATGTTTCATTGTGAAAATGGGCACCAGTGGACGATAACCACGCCTACTTCTGTGAAAGTTGCAAGTTTCGCATTTCTGAGGAACAGGACTTTCAAGGTGTTAATTCCATGTGTTGCATTGATAAATTATATCACCTCAATAATTTATTGCACTTTACTAAAATACAAACACATACGGTCACTTACAAACAAACAAATAGCCATCGGTACAAACACATGCATAGCACATATAAATTTATATGAATTTCCACTTCACTCTTCTGCTGGCGACATTAATTGGAGTCATTGCGTGGTTGTAGTTTGAGTAGCTAACGGACCGCGACAACAACAAATAACACCATGATAGTATTCAGTAGGCAATTACAAGTATATATGAATGTTAATGTATACATTTATTGGTTTATTTGCAAGTGTGTAAATAAATTTATTTGGACTGACCATATATTATATTTTGAATTCCTACGTGGCGTATGAGTGATGTTAAGTCAGGGAGGCTACAGTCGAAAGGCATAGCTCGTTACAATATCAT
The DNA here is from genome assembly GCF_001853355.1 of Bactrocera latifrons. Taxonomy (NCBI): domain Eukaryota; kingdom Metazoa; phylum Arthropoda; class Insecta; order Diptera; family Tephritidae; genus Bactrocera; species Bactrocera latifrons. Next base: position 2,013,284 of record NW_017535519.1, on the reverse strand, counting down.
ACATAGGTATATCCTCTAGTATACAGCGTCTACCAATAGGGATGGCGTGGTTTTAACAGCTCCTGACGGACATGTTTGTAGACGGATTTGTTTTAAATTTTTTCAGGGCGTTCAGTAAGGTTTGTCATTTCATTACGTCTCGTTTCACTTTGATTCAACATTTGATTGTTACGGAAATTCAAGTTCTCGAAAATAACGTTAATCAAAAAATCATCTTCTCAAATCCTCGTGTGGTTCGAGAAACGCAATTGCATCCCCAAACATTGACACATTGATTGCCTTCTTTCTTTCGAAGTGAGGTAGTAAATGACGTTAAAATCAATAGCGAGTATTATAACATTAAATCAACGGAGTGGAGGACTTCTTTTTCCTCAGTTTCCCCCGGCGGGCACTGCGTCGAGTACTTTCAGAGATGAAGTGCTTTTAATTCACTGAACTAAGCCAACGTCGTCGTATATCTCATACAGCTCATCGTTCAAGTTGGAATGCGATATTCACCGTGGAAAACGCGCAAAAGATCATAAATCTTCCGCAGAACCTTTCTCTCGAAAACTAGAAACGTCGAGTAATGAATAGGTTTTGTTCTTGTTTGTCGAGAGAGGACTTTACTTCTCAATTGCCTACTCAGTCCAAAGTAGCACCTGTTAGCAAGAGTTCTTCTGCGTTGGATTTAGATTGCTGTTAATAGGTTCCAAGATAGACGTGGTGGATCAATCTAAAACAAATATATTTTGGTCGAAAAAAATCTTTAGTATTTGAAGCGTTATATAGTTGGTAAACACATTTTGCCCTGATACTCCTCCAGCAGTTTGAATCGAGTCACTTTCTTATAAATCTGTGTATATTTATGCGTTAGTGTTAGCCTAAAGAAAGCAAATCTTAGATTTCCGTTGATAACTGAAAGCAGCTCGGAACATAAGGGAACCTCAACATGTTTTCATTTATTCCAGGTATTTTGTCGGTACTTATTATTTGACTGGCATCAACCAAATAACTTTTTTTTCGTAAAACAAAAAATAAAATATTTCAGCTCAATAGCCAAATGCAATGTCGAATAAGCTATTTCGAAAGACTTAAATTATGCTTAACTCAGGGGGCCTTATTTCTCTTTTATATCGTTTCCTAATGTTGGATTGCATTCATTTTCATTTTCATTTAAGAGTCGGGACGATGATTCCAGCAGCAATATCGGTTATATTCTTGCAATTCTATAAAAAGATTTTATAAAAGCACTGAAAAGCAAAACGACCTACTTTGTGGGGTCGTATTAAAATTACCTTATTTTAAAATTATCAATACCCGTGTTGCCGAAGCTATAATGCCCTTCACAAATCCCAAGGAATTCAAAGAACTAGAGTTAGATCATTCAGTTTGTCTGGCAGCGTATATCATATAATGTTTCTATCTAAAAAACATCGGAGATTGCACCGATGCTTTAGGGTATAATCCATGCCAAATTTCGTGAAGATATCTCGTTCAGTAAAATATCATACATCGTTCAGTTTGTACGGCAGCTTTATGCTATAGTGGTCCGATATCAGCGGGTGCGAGAAATGAGCAGCTTCTAGGGAAGAAAAGGATGTATACAAAATTTCAGACCGATTTCCGAAGGGGCAGACGTAGAAAAATATTTTTGCACATTTCAAACGAATTCATTTTTTTGCTCCTTTCATTTTGTCCGCAAGTGTGGATACGTTGTAGGTGTTTCTCACGACTAGGTCTTGGGGCACACGGAATTGTATTGACTCATGGCGTCAACCGTTTAGCAGTTATCACGTCATATACTTTTGACTCGTGTGAAGAAAAGCTTAAAAGGGACATCTTAATCTTCTAAATATTAGCGCAATGATTCTAGTTACCCCGTCGCTTACGCGAACGCTTGATTTCTATACTTTTGTTATGAAATCAGTGATCTTCTCTCGAAAATTCGGTTGCCGACTTTATTCTAGGTCTTTACGGTTTCTAAAATATTTAGTACAAACCAACCGACTTCGTCATCTATTTCTGTGCAGAATCTACGGAAATTATTTCATGAATTAGATCCTACAGAGGGTCTAAAGAGACATATGTAGATATAATAAAGTAATAAAAAGTGTGTTAAGGTTAGATAGGATTCCAAATAACTAGCTACATATCTATCAACGACAACTATTTTATATTTTGATGAGATATTCAAAACTATATGGCATTGTTTTCCATTTAGTTTTCGAAAACCAATAAATATTAAAAATACATTGTGGATCTCCTGCTAAAAGCTTAAGCAATATATTATTTTTTTTTATACTCTCGCAACAAAGTTGCTAAAGAGAGTATTATARTTTTGTTCACATAACGGTTGTTTGTAAGTCCTAAAACTAAAAGAGTCAGATATAGGGTTATGTATACCAAAGTGATCAGGGTGACGAGTAGAGTTGAAATCCGGATGTCTGTCTGTCCGTCTGTCCGTCTGTCCGTCCGTCCGTGCAAGCTGTAACTTGAGTAAAAATTGAGATATCATGATGAAACTTGGTACACGTATTTCTTGGCTCCATAAGAAGGTTAAGTTCGAAGATGGGCAAAATCGGCCCACTGCCACGCCCACAAAATGGCGGAAACTGAAAACCTATAAAATGTCATAACTAAGCCGTAAATAAAGATATTAAAGTGAAATTTGGCACAAAGGATCGCATTAGCGAGGGGCATATTTGGACGTAATTTTTTGGAAAAGTGGGCGTGGCCCCGGCCCCTACTAACTTTTTTGTACATATCTCGGAAACTACTATAGCTATGTAAACCAAACTCCATACAGTCGTTTCCTTCAGGCATTTCCATATGCAGTTCAAAAATGGAAGAAATCGGATAATGACCACGCCCACCTCCCATTATGTTGAAATCACTAAAAGTGCGTTAACCGACTAACAAAAAACGTCAGAAACACTAAATTTTACGGAAGAAATATCAGACAGAAGCAGCACCAAGGCTTTTATTAAAAATTGAAAATGGGCGTGGCGTCGCCCACATATGGACCAATAACCATATCTCAGGAAGTACTCCACCGATTTCAATGAAATTCGGTACATAATATTTTCTTAACACCCTGATAACATGTACGAAATATGGGTGAAATCGGTTCACAACCACGCCTTCTTCCAATATAACGCTATTTTGAATTCTCTATATAAAATATACATTAGGAACCAATGATGATAGCGGAATGAAAGTTTACACAAATACGGTATTTGGGCTGAGGTATCCCTTGTGGAAAACTTGTCGTGATCGGACTATAACTTTTCAAGGGCCCTGATATCGAACACGAAGAACTCAGTGCGTAACCTAGAATTAAAATAATTTAACAAATCTTTCAAAATTGTAATATTATCCAATAAAATATACATTATTATATATTAAGAGAAATGCAGATTTTTGAAAATTGGTTTAAATAAACTATATTATTTGTTAATGTATAAGAATTTGTATAAATATAAAGTAGAAGCAAATATTTTAAGAATGAATGAAATGTAGGACACATTTTGCTATTTGTAAAAGGATATCTTTGAATTTAAAAATATAACATTTAGTTATTAAAATATATAATACTTAATACTTCTAAGTCAAACCTGTATAATCTTATTCATGTAAGAAATAAAATGTGCATTAGCTTCGAAAAACGATTGTTTTTATTTTTTTGGCATAGTCCTCAGTACAGTATAATACTCAAAGTACACAAATTGATCTAATTTAATTAATTTTACAGCAAAATAAAAAAATATGTAAATGACGGATAATGAAATCTCGATTATCACTTTATCATGCGAGAGTATAAAATGTTCGGTGACATCCGAACTTAGCTCTTCCTTACTTTTTTTCATTTAGTTTTCGAAAAGCAATGAACATCAAAATTTTTACAATTTTTACTTTTTGCCTTAAATCATTTGCATTGGGATTCCAGTTAAAATCTTCCTCCTTACACTAACCGTTTAAAGCTTATAAATCTCCCTACGCTAGTCGTAGGGAAATGCTTGGTATAATACGAGGTGTGTTCAAAAAATAATATATATATATAAAGGTCCAGGTGAAATACTTCTAGTACAAGATTTTGCAGAAATTATGCATTCGTCGTACAAGACGCTGCTCAAGCCTTTCACTGGAACAACAATTAGGCTACACTATTTCCAACGGTAATTTATTATCAAGAAGATAGAGTTTTGAAACATTTCTGTTTAGTTGGGATTTCAGACTGTTTGAAACATGATTCTGTTTCTGTATACAAAATAAAATCTGTATAAAAAAAAAAGTGCAGTCATTGAAAAAATACTTCTCTGACGGAGCACCACAACAATTTAAAATAAAAGGCTTTCCCGAATTTACGTCATCATTACACTGACTTTCAAATTCAAGTGGAATGGCACTTCTTCGCGACTGCCCATGGAAAAGGGCCGTGTGATGGACTAGCTGGGAGCGTAAAGCGCCTTGCATCAAGAGCAAGCCTTCAGAGAGGAAATCAGCAGCCAATTTTGACAGCAGAAGACTTGTATGAATGGGCACGAACTTCAATAAAAAAAATTGATTGTTTTTCTGAGTGATCGATATTATGAAAACAAAAAGCAATTTCTTGAGAATCGATTTTCAAAAGCTTTGACTATAAAAGGCACAACATATCCACGCCGTCATTCCTTCAGCTGATCAAGAAAATTTTCTCGATGTGAAAACTTTTTCAAGGTCATTACATGTTCAAGAATTGAAAATCTTCAAATAATGTGTATGAAAAATTAATATTCCATTCCAAAACATTTTTATCATCTAGAATGTTCTGTAAGTTCTGAAAATATAATAAACAAATTTTCCGTTACCCACACAAATGCTTTTTTCCTCCCTGACAAGTATAGCTTTAGGAATTAATAGCCTTTTTTCAACTTTGAATTTTTTTGGCTGTTCATGGGATCAGAGTCCTATATTTTTGAACACTGATTCTTATGTAAAATTGCACGAGGAATCGAATTTAAAAGTAAATTTTGAAAAAAAAAAATTGGTGGTAAAGCACAAAAAACGAGATTTTTCGGAAAAAAATGCCTTTTTTTTTGATTTTTAAATTTTTTCGATTTTGAAAATATTTTTATTAGAAAGCTGAGATTTTTTTTACATAAAATTGGATAATTTAAAAATTTTTTTCATTCAATTTTCAGGTCATTAAGAAATAAAAGAAATAGTCATTTTTTTGTTTTGAGCTTTGACCACTAAAAAATTAACAGATATTCTTCTTCTGGTCCATATTATGATATTTTAAAGTATGTTCAAAATCGGAGAACCACGGGTACAAAACCATGTCGCAAATTGGTGGAATGGCCCGTATATAAATTATTAGCGTGATGAGTTCAGATTTACAAATTTGCGTTCGTCTATCTGTCCATGATACACACTTTTATGCTATAAAAATGTACCTGTGAATAGCACAGGGTCCGGCACTCAAAGTGTAACCAATTAAAAATGCCATCAATTCGTTTTGGAAAATTATTTTTATTTGTTTATTAGGCCTACTCACGGACAATGGCTTTCTTCGGCATCTCGAGACTGGTGTATTTTTTACTTCGGACCTTGCTCTCCAAAATGGCCCAGAGAAAATAATCCATTGGATTCGCATCTGATGAATTCAAGAGAAATTCTGTGGTCGTAAAGAAGTTCGGAACGTTGTTTTTCAGCCATTCTTGGTTCACTCCCGCTGTGTGAGACGGTGCAGAGTCTTATTGAAACGTCCATGGTTTGCGACCGAAATGTTTGTTTGCCCACTGCTTCAAAGCAGCCTACAGAACACTTTCCCGATAATATGTCGAATTAACTTTGACGCCAGGCTCGATGACAACAATTGGAGGGCGCCCATCTGCGGTGAAAGCCGCCCAAACCATTATTTGTGGCGGGTGCTGCCTTTTGGTGGCCAACCGATGACTTAGATTCTCGTATGAACGGTCGGTCAAGTAAACCCTATCGTTTTGAGAGTTTACGCATTGGTCAATTGGAAAATTTTTTTCGCCAGAAAACACAATATTCGGAATTTGACTGCTTTTGGCCAAGCCAAACTGCTTCGCTCTCTCAAGTTTCACTTGTTCCTGCTTCGATGTGAGATCATGGGCCTTATGGAACTTATAAAGCTTGACCTTGAGCTCATTTTTCAATTTGTGGATGCTGCGGTCGAATATTTTCAGTTTTTTAGCCATTTGATTGGCACTCCGTAATGGATTTCGCTCAAATCGCTTCTTCATTTTCCGAACCATCTCACGTGACGTTTCAGTCTTTTGATGACCACCTCCGTTTCGCGATGCCAAAAAGTTTATTCACATTAAGGTATTTGAGCTCACGAACAATTGCTGGCTGTGATTTTCCAGCTAAATATAAAACAATCACACTATTACGTTTGAATTTCATCGCTGATTACTTTTTTTTTTTGCGTTCACTTTTGGCAAAACGCTTTGTACACTTGTGAACAATACTCCGAACTGTCATTCAGCAAATTTAGAAACAGCTGACTCCTGCGCGAACGGTCTGAAGTCGGTTACACTACGAGCGCTGGACCCTATAAAAGTGTCGCTGACGTTTTTTTCTCGATTTCATGTTTCGATTTGGATTTAGTTCGAGGTTTCGATTTTTCATGGCATATTAAGGAGTAATATGGGTTTCCTCGAGCAAACAACGGCCTATTTTCGATATGCCGTTTCCTATAAAAAATTAAATGCTATGTTTTATTCAAACTTTTCATTCTTCCAAAGATAAATATTTTACCACCTTTTCAGTAATTTTTTCTGAGAATTTCAAAAGAGAATCTTCCAAACTCGTCATTTCCGGCGCTCGGAAAAAAGTGTCTCTGCGTTTATATTAGAACTTGTTATAAGATCACCAAAAGTAAAAAGGAAGAGATATGTGTTTTAATTACGACCATGTACTAGACGAAGAAATAAAAAAAAAGTTAAAAGTTTATTTTTTATTAGGCATGTTTTTATTGTGGTAAAATTTTTAGGAATTTTTTTTTAATGGTTGTAATCGTGCAAAAAAAAAACATTTGTTCAAGACCTTGTAAATTACATCTCAAATACTTGTGTAAATTTTCTTCTTCTCGGAAATCTTGACAACCGACTTTGAGAACACAGTTTCGAGTATAAAATTTTAAATGAATATGTCGCTAACGTCGAGCGCGCCACTTTTAAAGGCAGTATCTCTAAAACTATTACCCGGATCAACTCAAAGGCAATATACCAGAGATGTTATACAATTAAATTAGGCAAACCCCTTAAAATAAAATGAATTTATGCGGTACTATATAATCAATATTAAGTTTATATAATGTCCTCCAGAACCGCTTACTTATTTGTCAATCACAGTTCATACAAGTGTATGCATATACTTACATACATACATATGTATATACATAGAATATCGGCAATAGATATTAAAATATTTGTTTTCCAAACAATCATACATATAGTTATATATATTTACAATGTACATTTGGTTCCTGGGCATCGGGTAGTCGTTGTTGGAACGACGATTTATTTATACATCTGTATTCATGAATGTATGTACACATGTACAAATAAATAGCTTAGCCGTTTCGAATATGTAGCTCTCTGCCACAACGTCATGCCAAGCGGATTAATTAATTATCGATGTGGTTTTGTATTTTGCTCGCCAGCCTACACAACACCACATACAAACACTCATCCGCTCATACAGAGATAATATTTGTTGGCATTTGAGTGGCATGAAATTTTAATATGGCATATTGTCGGATGTTTTTGTGCAACAGACGGCCATACCGTGGCTGACAAGCGACGAGATTATTTATTTGTAGCTATTTCAGCATTCTGCCGCCGCTCCTGCTGATTCCTTTGCTGATATATGCCATTAAAGCAATTTGTTTGTAAAATTTCCAGTTTATTCGATTTATTAAATTTGTAATATGAGCGCACCGAAGAAGTCACTAATTAGTTAATTACAATTAATAATGTTCATCGCATATTTTCATGGCAATATTTATGTATATAATCAATTCGCAGTGTTTGCAAAACTTTTTTCAAGCGCTTCTCCAAATTGCTCAATTTCAACGTATAAAAGAGATGAGAATTCTAATGAGTTATTTCCTTTAAAAACACGTGTTTTTTCACTGATTTATTTCAAATTTCTTGATTTAATATAATGAAATAACGCCATCGTAGCTGTAATTTTGAGTGTTTAAAGTTCTCTACTCAAAAGGACTATGCATAAATTAATAAATAAATTTCTCTTGTAAACAGCAGTTCCATTCTTTTTCCAACTAGAGAAGAAATAATTTACAATTGTTAACCAAATTTGGTGTCATAGAGTTCCTTGATTAAAAATACATTTCTTATAACCGATGCACATATGTATGTAGGTCGATTTTAGGAATTTATTCGGTCAAAAGTATTTGACAGTGTATTTTGCTTTTTTTGTCAATATTATACCACTTGGTACTGTTCTTTGTCTAATAAGCATGTTTTATTAAAAAAAAACGCACATTATTAAGCAAAAAATTAGAATTTTACAATATTTTTATTACATAAGTAAAAATAACATATTTTATTGTATGCTCTACTCATCAGTTATATATTAAATCAAATAAATTAAAAAATTATTTGTTTATTCCTCACTTTCTGCCTCTGGTAAATCAGATTCATCTGGTAGAAGCTGAGCTCAACAATGATCTGTTGAAAATATCAAGGTTGCATTGCTCCCTAGAAAATTGTGTAGCATAATTTCCTCGATATAATTGAAAATGCTTATTTCTTGCCGCTTCCGAATCCTACGACAACTGTCCTATTGGTAATAATGCATTTTCGATAATTTCGGCGCCATTTATTAATATTCTATGCATAGTCGGAGTCATGAGATGCCACCCATAGAGATCACAATACAATGTGGCTGTTGCCATAGCATACTCATCAAATCTTTTGGTGTCTATTTTATGTCCACTTGAGATAGTTTCCAATTAATTGCGGGTTTTCAAAAAATCTCCCACATTGGAATTGCCAAAATTAGCTTTCGGCATGTCTACCAACAATCCAGTTTCTAAGTGAAATATTTCTTGAGTATTTATTTTTGTTTGTGCCTCTACCTTCGTTTCTTCTTTCGCTCTCTTTTGCCTATAATTTTGACGGGTAACTTGTATGCCAGATGTTAAATGATTTCGGAAAATCTAATTCTGGCGTGCAGTACAGATAGTCCACATTCGAAAGTTTTGGAACTTGTCTGTTTCTCAGCTAGATCCTTAAAATCTTTAGATGTGGCTCCACAAATATAACACATGCCTGTTAATTTGGTATCAGTTGCAGCATTATGGTCTGAGAGCAATTGTCAACAACTTGGTATAAGGGAACTGTGGGACGGCATTTCAAGCTCCTTACGTACAGCTGCAACCGAAACCATTGGTTTTCGGAAAATGCAAAAGAACACCTGGTAAGATGAGGAATGCGGAGAGTAAAATATTGGGCCTGCCTCGCAAAGTTGCAAAATCGACCACAACACGTGCGGGATGGGATATATACCGAGAGTTGTAGAGGGAAGCGAGACGCATTTGCAGACAGAAAAAGAAAGAGGCCGAAAAAGAGGCCGAATGTGAAAATGGGTCTGGTGATGAACGAGGTCAGGACGAAATATCTCCTGTTATCAAACGAACAGCCGTCGCACTCGCGACTTGGCACTCACGTCACTATTGACAGTCATAACTTTGAAGTCGTAGATAATTTCGGCTATCCTGGAACGAGGGTAAACACCACCAACAATGTCAGCCTGGAAATCCAACGCAGGATAAGTCTTGCCAACAGGTGCTACTTTGGACTGAGCTTGCAATTGAGAAGTAAAGTCTTCTCTCGACGAACAAAAACAAAACTCTATATGTTACTCATAATTCCCGTCCTGCTATATGGTGCAGAGAAATGGACGATGACAACATCTGATGAGTCGACGTTACGAGTTTTCGAGAGAAACGTTCTGCGAAAGATTTATGGTTCTTTGCGTGTTGGCCATGACGAATATCGCATTCGATGAAACGATGAGCTATATGAGATATACGACGATATTGGCATAGTTCAGCGAAATAAAAGACAACAACTACGCTGGCTAGGTCATGCCGTCCAAATAGACGAAAATACTCCAGCTCTGAAAGTATTCGACGCTTTACCTGCCGGGGGAAGCAGAGGCAGAGGAGAAGACCTCCACTCCGTTGGAAGGACCTGGCTCCGCTCCGGAGTCTCCAATTGGTGGCACCTTGCGAAAAGAAGAAACGACTGGCGGGCTGTTGTTAACTCGGCTATAACCGCGTTCTATACCAGAAAAGAAGAAGAAGAATCTTCAAATGATATTCAACATTCTCCCTTTGGAGTTCGTAAATTTGAACTTTGTGTGTTTTTACTTTGAAGAATATCACCCTTTAAATATTTTCTTTGGTTGACTTTATTGCCTACAAATCGGTTGGTGCGTGACATATTACAATCAAATTAAGCCCAGATATACTATAAATCGGTATTGAGTGAATAGTACTAATTTTCGCCATAAAACTTAGTATACGTAGGTTGCCTTTTATATTTCTGGATTTGGAAACCCAAAGCTGGCAATCTGGCAACTGGCAACTTTATTGTAATGTTTGGCATTTTTGATGTTGTCATACTCATAGCTTACGCTACCATTCACTTAAAATATTAATCTCGACCAAAAAATTGAATTAATCCGTGAACATTTTCATGATTTTATGTTTTGCAACCTACATCGCGGATTAACTCAGCAACAGTGTATCGATGAACTTAATTCCGGAAATTATAGATGCTTTGCGAGGAGTATTATTACCAAATCGTTATGTGACCTATCGTGCTTATTAGTGGGAACAGCATATGTTCAGTTTTGCTATTAGACCATAAAACATATTTGTTTACGTTGAGGACCACATGTTTGTCGTTCGATCAAAACATGTTCGTGCCGATTACTCAAGAGAATTAAAAAAAAAAAAAAAATACAATATGCTTCTAAGCACGTCTGATTTTAAAAGGCATGTTTCAATCAGAGCGGCAAAAGTGCGTCGACAATTAGTTCAAACTCATGCAAAAGTATAAAGATCTTAAAGGAGAATATTTTGAAAAACAATAAAGTGATATTCGGTTATAAAAATTTGGTTTTGTTCTCTAATCTCGACATA
>NW_017535519.1:1979006-2001654 GCF_001853355.1 Bactrocera latifrons | reverse complement strand
ACACAAAATTTGATACAGGTTCTTTGATCCATTTTTTTGAATAGGTAAAAATTTTGAATAGGTAAAAAGACGATCCAAAGCACGTGCAAGCAAAGCAGCTGTCAACAATTAAATGAACATTTAAAATGGCCAAGCTTGTCGGCATAAGTGAGAGACATGAGTACCAACATAACGCCACAAAAATTCGAAATTCGAATATACGTAACCCGCGAAAATTCAAAATTCACGATACTTTTTGAACACACCTCGTATATAAAGCATCCTACGTAAGCTAATGTCGCCCCAGAAACAGAGAAAAGCGGAGTTCAATATCCCCCAATAACGAATATGGTATTAAACAACACCTTAAATATTAAAGAGACCGAGAGTATAAAGACGAAATTTTCGACTGACAACAAACATATCTCTCTTATTTATTTGCTTGAAGGTTGGTTTTGTCCTCTGTTTGGACTTTTCGGCAATATATACTCAGGGCTTTCGATGGATTACAGCGAAAATAAAACTCCACAGATCAACCCACCTCTCTTGTAGAATATATCCCTAAAAATGTATTACACAAAAACTTAATTTATGTGATTTTTTTTCCAATTTATGGTGTATGATTTCAAAAGAATTGTTCCCTCAAACAATTTGGCAACCAGTCAATCAAATACACAGTTATAACAAATTACTACTTCGGGTGCCGTTTTTTATCGTTATTGCTATTGTCTGTATGCCAGCATTTTACTATTCACATAAACTGGTGTAGTCCAACTACCTTTCCTAATCATTGATTCCATTTGTCCCTCTGTTTTGCCAGCAAAGCATAAACGTTCGTTCTTCCCTAGCCCTATGCACACGCACACACTTTTCATGAGGCACGCGAAGACAAAGCTGTTGGCGCAATCAGCCGATCAACTAATAGTTTTGCTACTACCAGTTGCCCTGAGTGTCATGAAGATCATATGTGTGTTAAGAAAATCTCGGGCTGTGGTAGTGCAAGATACATATGATATTTTTGTTGTGTATGGCTATTTATCTCTTATTGTTGCCGTTTAAACTGAAAATTTTATGGCACCTTTTAGCCAAATATAACTCTTTTTTAAAGACCACCAAGGCATCTACATTAACTACCTTGTGATAGATTCGTAATTCGTATTTTAGTAACCATCGTAACCGTAAACATTAGTGTGATTTATAAAGGAATTGATGGTTATTAATTTATTTAAAAAAGGTTATACTGAAAAGACGAATCGATTTAGACATAATTGAGATGTCTTGCTGAAACTATTTATTAGCTGCATTTTTGTTCTATGTGATAGATCTGAACCGACTAATGGCCAACATAGGAGGCCCCAGTCAAGAAAAAAGAAAGCTCCTGATGTCGACAACAATCAGCGTTTTATTATACGGAGCTGAAATATGGGCAGATGCGCTTAAAAAGGAAAACCGGCGTAAGACAGCGGCCAGAGTGCACCGCACTGCAGCCCTCAGAGTTGCATCAGCCTACCGAACAGTGTCCGCCCCAATTGACCTTCTAGCATAAGAAAGGAAAAAGCTGTGGGAGCTAAAGCAGTCACCCTGCCATTCACCCGAAAACAACAAGAGCGCAATAGAACAAATAAAGAAAGAAACCATAATAACATGGCAACAAAGATGGGACACCGAAAGCCGCGGCAGATGGACGGCCAGGCTTATAAAGGATCTAGACTCATGGATAGGCCGAAAATTCGGAGAGGTAGATTTTTACACAACCCAACTGTTATCCGGTCACGGGTATTTCAAAAAGTACCTTCACAGAATGGGTAAAGTCGAAGAGCCGTCATGTCCATACAACGCGCTGGCAAGGAGAACGCACCGCCGTAGAGGACCTGGTTGGCCCAATAAACGCGGAAAATTTAGTCAGCGTTATGTTAGAGAGTGAAGCAAACTGGGGGATCATCAAGAAATTCGCCGCACTCTTGCTACCCAGCAAAAAGCGGGACCTGGACGCAGGTGCGCAGATGTAAATCTCACAATGAGAAAAATGGAACGCCACCCTGAAGTAATGCAAAAGCGGTCCCAGGGTGGGCGACGGTTCCTTAGAGGGGGGGTTTTTAGTGACCTGCAAGTGGCACATACCGCTGCTGTGACGATAGCACCGATGATGCGGAAGGCAGGAAAAAAAAAAAACAAAAAAAAAAAAAATAGATCTGAACCAATAATTAGATCTGCAAAATTAATCTATGACATTATAATTTATTTTTTTGTCAAAATAAAATAAATAGTTTTTTCTTTTCTCTGCTGTCTGCCGACGCACCTGGGCCTTTAGTAGGTCCATTGTGATAGCAGCAGAAAACACTACACAAAGCTTAGCGTAAAAAAATTTAAATAATTTTACGAAGTTATTGCCTATTTTGCAGCAAACTTCTCTTTTACTACAAATATGGTATACAAGCATAATAGTTGAGGGCTCCCGGCAAGAAATTAAGGTATTGCATCCTCCACATTGAATAAAGAATCGAAATTGATAAACTATGTTATTTATTTTTAAATGTGCGGAAATATTAAGCTTATTTTTTATAAATAACTACTTCGATATTATAGAATTATAATCACTTTTAGTGGATTTCTAAATACCACAACGGGCCAGCTATAAGATGCCTAAGTGAGATCGATAAATTAGCTAGAAATTTGGAACACATTGAATGGAAATACCTTTTTCAAGACCAAATATGGTTGGTCAGCTAATTTATTGTAAATTCGTAATAAAAAGATGTTATTCTAAACTCAATAATACGTATTATACATATTTGAACACGTTAGATTAACATTTTAAAGTCTCTTTTGGAAAGCGATTTTTGAAGGCCTCACATTTCGGTGTCGTAAATGAAAAATAACTATTCATTGCACGTGCTGACTCGCCGAAAGAGTTGGATCTGTAAGCTTTGAGCACATAAGTGGTATCAAATTTTAGTCTGCTAAATTCCACTGCATCTTGCTGCGAATCAAAAGAATAACATTTTTTAACTCAGCGTAAATTTCAACAATTTGAAATGCTCACCTTCACCCTTATCGCGCTATATTCTCGCTGCTCACAATTGCTTTCTTTTGGACATAATTCGTAAACCCTGAATATACACAAAATTTTCTTAGATTTATATTTGTAATTGATTTTCCATCTTCACTCACTTCTCCTTGTGTGGTAAAAATCCCGTTATGTGTACAATCATGCCAAACTTACGACTAAACCGATAATTTACTTCATATCCGTGCACAGTTGATACTGCTAAGGTAATTGGCTTGGGCGCTCTTTCATGGGTTCGTGATAAGGGGTTTTCACTGTTTGTGTCAATAGTCTGCTCTAGTTCATGACCGTGATGCGAACACCTGAGTGGTCTGTAGGGCTCCGCAGGTTGGGTCGTGTTATAGAGTACTGAGCACTTGTCAGACTTCAAACGTCGACTGCCATTTATGGATATGGCTTGGACTTGAATGTAGTAGCTGGACTCAGGCAAAAGTTCCTTTATTTCGAAATAGTGTGCCTAATGGTGAGAACAAGTAAAGTGAAAAAATATTTTAAAACTATTTATTATACGAGTATGTAGATCAAAACTCAATTGTGATAAGAAATCAAAGTAACTGGCTTAAGGAGCACATATATATATGCATATCTATTGAGGGTTGCTTGCTTTCAATTATTAATTTTTTAGTCTACAAACAGTTTCTGTGCTAATGTTGTCGTCCAAATCAACACTAAAGTATTTAAGTTGATGCGGAAGCGCCTTTTAGGAACATGCGACCGTCGTTAGCGCCTTATAAACTTTTAGTAATACGTTTTCTGAATAATGATTGACGATTTAGTTCCCTTGAACACTTAGTGTTTACTATTGGACAGCTACTCCTTATAGAAACCCCGCCAGCTTTGAACAACCGGCACGAATTTTGCATAATGGATATACATAACTGTGACTTTGCACCGTTTTCTCACCATCGGGAATCTGTAACAAAACCTAATATATCCTAATCTAAGTATGCCTTCAGAAATTACACCAACATTCAGCAAGTTGGTTAACACTGCTCTGATGTAAAAGGTAGGTTCGATGGGCAAAAACAGAAATGTGTGAGCACTTTACTCTAAAAACTAATAGTACATTCGATTAAGCACTTACATCTTTCACGTATGTTTCATTCGTTATAACTGATTCATCGTTATTTCTCACATAGAGCGACCATATGACTTTATACTTTTCAATCGGCAAATTCGACTTTGATGGGCACCAAGCAATTTTCACCACATAATGGTGACCATTAAAAAGCGCGGATACCACTTGCACATCAGCGGGAGACTTGGGAGGCTTGGGATCTATTAATTGAAATATATATACATATAATATTATGCTAGAAGTAAGGGAAGCTGTTACTCACTATGCGTTAAGCGAAATACTTTGGAGGGCTCAGAATAGCCACGGAAACCGTATGCATTAATTGCCGCAACACGCGCCTGATACCAGTAACCAGGTTTAAGGTTAAACGATATATCAATTCTATAAAGGTGAGAAAGAAAATTGGTAGTTGGAGTACAACTTTACGGTGTAATTCTTTGGTTAGGTTAGCAAACCTTTTGCTGCGTGCATCCGAAATCTCAGCAATTTTCTCCACCAGTTGACATTGCCACGGACTAAGCTTTCGCTCAGCGTATGATACCCCGAAATGATACCGCACTTCCACATGACAATAGTAGGTAGAATTTGCCGAAGATTCAATTCTGATTTCCACCTTATTTCCGCGCCCCAATTTGGAGTATATGATTTTCGGTATTGGTGGCAACAATGCATCCTCCCGCACGTCGATCGCTTCGACGCAAACCGGTCCGCAGCCAATGTCGCAACACTTCTGCACCAAGGGACAGTCGGAGTCGTACAGGCAGTTGTCGAGGCAGATCAGCTGCTGTAATGGCGAGAGTTCGGGTAGTGTAAAATTTCTCTTGTTCGGGCAGAAACCGCGTCGTGGTTCACGATAAATGGACGCTTGGCACTGTTGAAAACAGATTTGCGGATCTTCCATGGTAGTCCTCACACTATCGACCGCACATTTGGCATTACATTGCAGCTCCACAATTTTATCCTTCACATCAATGGCTGAGCAGTGTTGAGTAGCTGCCGCGTTATAGTGCGAGACGTGGGCGAGCTGCTTTCCCAAAATGTGCTGAACATATTGCAACAGGAAAAGTACAGTCCAAATAGAGGTGGACACAGGGTTAACTGAGAGCGCATTATCCATTTTCACAGTAGATAACGGCTAATAAATAAAAGAGATTACTTTAGAGTAACATACGAGTTGCAATATATTTTGTATAGTATAAAACATATTATGCAGTTCTTCTAAATAAAAAATAAACTAAATTAACCTGTATAGAACATTCTTAAGCCACATAGAAGTTTCTGTCGTTTGATACTTAGTAACTAGTTTTGCTACACTCGACTCATACACAAAGCAAAAGTCTAACAGATTTAGACAGATTAATTTGTGTTCTTTAAGAATAGTTACCGCATCTCTAGCGAAATAGCATTGATTTCGACACGAGTGTTTGCTTGAACTCCTCAGCGGTCCAAGAATCGATTGTGTAGAGTTTTCTTTTCAAATAAACCTGGGACAAAAGGATGATCAGATAAAAAACTTTGTGTGGCCATTCGTCCCCTTTTTGTGTTGTAGGTACCATTACATGTATAAACGTTTTTCTCGCGGTAATAAATGGTGAAATCAATGAAGTACCATACACATATTTCAAGACATAAGCACTACACCGTATTATTTCCTTTCACAGGTACATTAGCATAAAAGGATTATCCTTGATTTTGATCGATTAGTTTTTATGACAGCTACATGGTGTTTTCCAAAGTAAACAGGACATAAAAAAACATAACAAATGGTTTTTTTTTGCAAAATCAATTTATTTTATTCAATACAGCAACAAAAGCATGTCGAACGAGTGTTCTAGCTCGTTGGCCGGAAACGCAGCCAGTATGCCGGTGCAAGCCTTTTGAATGGCCTCTACGTCTGCATAACGCTTTCCTTTAATGGGCAAATGCATTTTTCCGAAAAGGATGAAGCCGCACGGTGCGATATCAGGCGAATACGGGGAGTGGTAAATGGTTAATGTGATTTTTAGTAAAATAATCGGTCACAAGCATCTATTAGGTTGTCAAAAAAGTCTTGCGGTATTTTCGTTAGTTGGCGCTGAGAGCGCGTTGTTCTATTTTTGTTCGTCGCATCGATTCATGCTATACCTTTTTGGAAAGCTCATTTCACGCGCTAACTTGTGTTTGATTGATTGTCGTTTCTTTTAAGGCGTTCGTGAATTATAGCGTCGCAAACATGGAGCAGAATAAAGAGGAAATACGGTATATTTTACAGTACTACTACGATAAAGGCAAAAATACATCTCAAGCCGCCAATAAAATTTGTGCAGTTTATGGACCCGATACAGTTTCCATTTCCACCACACAACGACGATTTCAACGTTTTCGTTCTGGCCTGTTGCCGTAAATTGCGATAAAATAGCTGAATTGGTCGAAAGAGACCGGCATAGTAGCAGCCGTAGCATAGGTCAAGAGCTGCGAATGAGCTGGAAAATTCAATAAAAATACCGCAAGACGTTTTTGACAACCTATTACATTTCGTAAGCCCAAATGTTCAGTGAAAATGCGATAAATCGATAGTTTGGAGATGTTCAATTCCATTTTCGTAAATTTTAATGATGATTTCGGCTGATTTTTGATGAATTCACGCACAGTTTCGATGGAATTTCCGGTGATCACGGATTTTTATCGTCATTTCTGTCCTCACGACCACTTTCAAAACATTAAAACCACTCGTTTACACTGCTACGGTGGAGGCAAACATCGCCATAAACTTGTTTCATCAATTGAAGCGTTTCGGCAGAAGATTTTCCAATTTTAAAACAAAATTTAATGTTGGCTCTTGGCTCGAAGCTCATTTTCGAACCGATAACACAAACATATTGACACTTAAAACGCAATAACTTCTCTTCCAATCGATAAAGATAGCAGATTCTAACTACATATAGATGCTGCCACCAGAAGGCGCTAGATTCAAAAAGTCTTATTTACTTTGGAAAACACCTTGTATATGCTATAGCTTGGTTATTTTGGAATCCAAAGCTGCATGAAAGAATTGTTCAGGAGTTTAGCTTCCACTCCCACCAGCTGATGGGATATCAGAAGGTATGAGCCCCCAAGTGTTTAAGCATCGATCTTGGAATGCGGGACAAACAAAAAGGAAGTGTTGAAATGTTTCCCTCATCTTTTTCCAGGCAGCTTCTAAACTTTACGCCCGGTAATATTCGCAATTTTTCAGCATGGATAAGCAATCGTCTGTTAGAACTGCCACAACTGGAAAAGGTTTGCCTTACTAAGGCAAAGAGCTTACCGAATCTCTTACGGTCGATCTTGGGTTAAAAGAATCTTCCGACAAAGCACGAACCTCTAGTGGCTCAACGCTGACCAAGCTGTCGCGAAGCACGGCTATATAGTAGCAGAACACACGAGGAGAGTAGAGCAACTACCCGATCCCATTCTACAGATAGAATTGATAGACGAGCAAAATTTCAGACCGATAACTTAAAAACGAAGGAACTAGTTCGCATATATACAAAAATACGGACGAACAGACAGTTTGCCATGGCTTAGACGACTGAGTTCAACGCCCAATTTTTTTTTATTATATATTTATATATATACATATATACGTATGTCTCCGACTTTTTCCTCGTGCTGTTAAACCCAAAGTTCATATGCCCTATTCAATAAATATTAATATTATTAAATTCACCAAGATGCCAAATTGAAAATTAATTTTTTTCTATTGACAAATATTTGTATCAATAATTATAATATATAAAATAGGCAAGCTGAAGATAAATACGAGAGTGTATGTATCCTGAAAAGTATGAAACGCAAAACACTATCAACATTTGTTTACCGAGTTCCGGAAATAGGATTATATGTAAGTTTTTTAACAGCGCTCTAAATTGCAGTTTTATGTGCGATTGTTACGAGATGCACCCGCGACACTAAACACGCAACGTAAGAGAAGCAAAACTAAAGACTAAATGCGGATCAAGTGGTGTGTCGGCTCGTCGCTCTGTTGATCTCTGATCGAATGTACAAGATTGACGATCGAATTGAAATTTCACGAGTGCAGCCATTGCGCTTTCCATTGCAATTCATTTCGTCTCGCAGAGAGTGTGGGAAGTGGCCCGCGAATATCTCTAGCACGTTAAAGAAATTGGCGCGAGCATTTATTTATATGTGTATATACAAACTCTATTACATACAAGCATACCCCAGTTGCATTGTAGACATAACAGCTGCTCATTGATACCCATATTTATACTTATTTTATGCGATTACATTCGTTTAATTCATGCACTTTCATTATCACTTTTATGTAGATTTGTATGAAGGTCTTATGTTCGCTTCAATCTATGTCTGAAGGCATGTGTATAAGTATGTTTGTACTATGTACATGGCATAAGAGTATTTACTGATACTATTCTATGTCACTGTACCATGAGGCTGATAAGTAAGACGCGCACTGCTTGCGGAATCAAAACGGCAATAATTTTATGTACAAACATATTATACATACCACACATATGTATGCACTTACGTATAGACGTATCAAACGCTTATAAGTGTACATACTATGTATATACCAGATATATGTATATATTTTTTTCTACGCATTAATAGTTCTCCAAACTGCACCAGCTTTTAACAATGTGAAACCGCTTAAAATTGAACAATGGCAAAGCAGAATAATTGCAGTCGTGCAAAACACAAATATGGATTAGAAGCTCACTCTAGTGGGCATGGGTCCTCTCCAATAAATTCCTTAACTGAAATTGGAAAGTCTGCTATTTAATAGTATTGCTAATGTGCTAAAAGTATTTAAACCTTAAGTGCATTACGCCAGAAAGTTTTTATTTGTTGGGTAGGATGATACTTCAGGCCAAGGGTGTCAATTATACCCTGAACCGGGTGTACTAATTTAGTCTGGAAGGAAGCCTCGGAGATCCGTTAAAATGTATGTATAAATTATGAGCTGATTTGACTGATTGTCTGTCCGTTCGTCCGTCTGTTTATATATCTGAAGTTTTGCACACTTTTCTCACTAATAAGTTGCTCATTTGTTGCAGCCGATATCGGATAGATATATCATATAGCGGCCATACAATTTTATTTACCAAGGTATCCACACTTTTGTTTGCAATATTCATTTATTTATTGGATCTGCTTTTTGTTTTAAAATCCTAAAAATAAGTTATAAAATCTTAAATGTATTTTAAAACAAGTAAGGGAGAACTTGGATGATGACAACAACTGATGAGTCGACGTTGCGAGTTTTCGAGAGAAAAGTTCTGCGAAAGATTTATGGTCCTTTGCGCGTTGGCCACGGTGAATATCGCATTCGATGGAACGATGAGCTGTACGAGATATACGACCACATTGACATAGTTCAGCGAATTAAAAGACGGTGGCTACGCTGGCTAGATCATGTTGTCCGGATGGACGAAAACGCTCCAGCTCTGAAAGTATTCGACGCAGTACACGCCGGGGGAAGCAGAGGAAGAGGAAGATCTCCACTCCGTTGGAAGGACCCAGTGGAGAAGGACCTGGCTTCACTTGGAATATCTAATTGGCGCCACATAGCGAAAAGAAGAAACGACTGGCGCGCTGTTGTTAACTCGGCTATAATCGCGTAAGCGGTGTCTACCCCAATCAAGAAGAAGAAGAAGGAAGAGCTAAGTCCGGGTGCAACTGAACATTTTATACTCTTGTAACTTTCAGGAATCAAAGCAAAGGAAATACCTTAAGACGTAAAACGTCAACCTGAAGATGAAAATCAAAGCAATTTTATATACTAATATAGTATATGTATACACTATATAATTCATATGCTGACAGACCCATAAGGTTTGTTAGAAAAACGAAAACCATTATATATAGTACGAGGTATGTTCAAAAAGTAACGCGGATTTTGTGTTTTTTCAAAAATTATTTGTTTATTCATGAATATATATTTTGTCTCCTTCAAAGTAATCCCCATGAGATAATAAACACTTGTGTCAACGGTTTTTTTAATCTTCGAAGCACTTCAAAAAATAATTTTTTTTATCTTCTTCAGCTCCTCCTTCGATGCCGTCTTTATCTCGTCAAGAGAAGCGTCACCTCATCCTTTCATGGGTCTCTTCAGTTTAGGGAACCAGAAAAAGTCACAGGGGGCCAGATCGGGGAAAACGGTGGCTGCGGCATCATTAGTGTGTTGTTTTTGGCCAAAAAGTCGCGCACAAGCAACGATGTGTGAGCAGGGACGTTATCGTGGTGCAAAAGCCAATTTTTGTCACCTCTTCTCGGCCTTCTGAGAACATTTTGTACCACTTTATTACTGCAAAGTTTAATCCCGTTATATTAACTGCTTCTTAATTTGTGTTCCGGAAACTGAACAAATTCGATGCAGTTTAAAATTGTGTTATATGGGAAGTAGGCGTGGTTGTTGTCCGAATTCCCTCATTTTCACAACGTGACATAAGAATATGAAAAAAATGCCACGTACCAAAGTATGCCGAAATCTGTCAGTCGGGTCCCGAGACCAAAAAGTAGACGCTAACACGTCCATCGTCCAATTTTCACAATGGCTAAAAAGCTTTTTAGAAGGATTATTGCCCGAAACACCGGTACAATTTTCGAAGAAATTTGTCAAATCGGATACAAATATGTCAAACAAACTGTCGATCAAAAATACGTTCTCGTATAAACCGGTGGATAAACTTTTCGGCTCTATGATTGCTTTTATATCCTACATATCAGCAAATATATGAGACTTCTTTTGTAAA
This sequence comes from Bactrocera latifrons, assembly GCF_001853355.1. Taxonomy (NCBI): domain Eukaryota; kingdom Metazoa; phylum Arthropoda; class Insecta; order Diptera; family Tephritidae; genus Bactrocera; species Bactrocera latifrons. Next base: position 1,990,775 of record NW_017535519.1, on the reverse strand, counting down.
GTAGTTATATACTCATATGAAACGAGCGCGATGGCTATAGCATAAACTCATACGATCATAATTTCAACTATTTTCAATGAATAATAAATATCTTTTGTCTAATAAAGTTTCGTAGGCACGTTCAAATATTGCAGGAATTGCCAAAAATGTGTTCGCCCTCCCTTATTCGTTACTTTCAGTTAGAGCGTTGCGAGGAAATATTTTGACTTTTGCCATGTACAGTTTCGAAACACAATATCAGTACGTGCATTTTAATGATTTCAAATACTGAAAAATGTGCTTTTAATAACATTTCGAGATATGTAAATACATACATATAAATAATATTTATACATACTAATATATGCCCTTTATGTACCACATGGGTTAAAAAGCCTTTGGCCTGTCCGTGAGGTCAGACCATAAATCGAAGTTCCCTATCCTTGCCATGGAGTCTTATTTAGAATAAAGAGAAAGGAGTTCTAAGCGATCCACCAGTCTAGGCAAATTTTGGGTTTTTTTTGGAAAAAAATTTAATTTGGGGATTTTCAAACTAGGCATTTTTAGCTTAACCCGAATTCAATCGATTTTGGAAATCAAGAAATAAACCTTAGTCAATAAAATTACATTGGGGTTGGGGATCCAAACTTGAATTTTATTCAAACGTAGCGTAATTTCATAATTTTACCAACACGCTGTCTGGATTTATTCCGAACAAATTAAACTTGATTTATTATTTCTCCATTATTAAGGAAGTATGCAGAAGGACCTCATAAACACGGTAGCGAATGACAATAATTTATTAAGATCTATAAACTTGTGCATGCGTTTGAACCAGTTGTCAAAGCACTTTTGCTACCTGCAGAAAGTATCCTCAAAACATGCCTTCTGAGCGCTTCTAACGCATTTTCAGATGTCAAAAATCGTTAACCTCTTAGTTTATTATTTTCGTAATGGAATAAAAAGAAGTCATTCGGTGCCAAGTCAGGACGGAGAATGGCTCATTAAATCGATGCTTTGTATGCTCAATTATGCAGTTGAGAACTCGCATTGCCGTGATGAAGAGATCCATCTTGGGCGGTTAGTTTTCTTGATTTCTAGAAAAACAAATGCCTGTGTATCACTCAGAATTTACCGTTCTGCGTTGATCTAGTGATATGGTTACGATGTGTTCAGTTTTTTCAAAAAACAGTCATCCAATTGCTTTGAAGTGCTTCGTGCGTCAACATCTCATCTTTTGTCAAATTCGGCTTATCTAGAAAATCCCATCCAGTCAACTACTTTTAATTTTCAGGCTCATACGCATAAATGCGCAATTTACCACCTCACACCATGACATAGAAGTGTTTCGAGATACCACTATCGTTTTTTTTTTAATTTCTCTCGACCAATCGACGCGAGCCTGTTTTTGAGCGATCGACAAATTGTATGGGCTCCAAGGTGAACAAATATTTTTAACAATTAAATTTTGAATGCAATATTGAATGTATGCTAGTAACACTAATACCTGTGGCTCTCTCCATGTCTATAATCAAATATCAGTTTGCGCACAGCATCAATAGTTTGTGGAACAACAACTAATTTCGGACAACGGTAACGGAATTCGGATCTACGATTTCGATTCAATTCACCATACCATCGATAAACACTGGTCCTTCATGGAGCTTAATCGGCAAAAAATCAATTAAGCTCATCGATGAACTCTTGCTGTGTTAATTCCATTTGTTGGACGAGATGAATATTTTAATATACTGTAGACAATACAAGTTGCGCTCATATGTTCAAACGTTCTGAGTATGATAACATTAAAAATGTCAAATTTTACGATAAAGTTGTGAGTTGCCGGATTGCAATATTAAGCTTGCTAAGTCTTCGAAATATAAAAGGCAAACTACGTATTCATATCTCAGAGGATGTTCAAATTAAAATTATTTCCTTTTTTCTTGGATTACACTAATCAACAAAGCTGAAGGAAAAATTTGTGACTGGTGAGCTAAGAGATCTGTGAGTATTTCAGGTGTAATAATTACGAATTTGAGTTCAAAAATTTTCCATTTCGAACAGCTATTTTTGTCACTTTTTTGATAGTTGATTTTTGACTACGAAAATCCTACGCGTCAGTTGCAAAATTACTGCAAGCGTATAAAATATTGAGAACATTGTCTTTATCATTTCGATATCAATCGCTCCGACAAATGAGCAGCTACTAGGGGAAGAAGTATACAAGATTTCAGTGAGTTAAAGGGGGAGCCTGATTTAGGAGCTTGAAAGCTTTTTTTTTTTGGTTAAATCTCTTTAAAAACAATCTAAGAATATATCCTCAAAGTATTAGAAAAAAATTTGAAATATTTTCGAAGCTAGAAGGAAAATAGTGACCGAGCGTCTAGCAGAGAAATACATAGATGAGCGATTCTCGGTTTTTCATTTTTACGATTTTTCTTAGTTGGCGGTAGGATAGAAAAAAACCTAAACGTCGTATGGAATTGGGGTAAAGTTTATTATTTTTAGCATTAAATTATCTTCTATTTAAACTAAAAAAAATAAGAAAAGTCAAATCTAACCATATTTTTAAACAACATAGGGTAAAAATTTTTTGGTGAAAAACCATTTTTTTCAATTTTTTAAATATTTCTAAAATTTTACACTTTTTTTGGAACTTTTAAGTTTGTCACGAAGTTTGTAACACCCAAAGCGAAGCTTTGGAGACCCTATAAAGTATATATATAAATGATCAGTATTTCGAGCTGAGCCGATTTAGCCATGTCCGTCTGTCTATATATACTAGGATTTTCCCTCAGTTTTTAAGTTTGCAATTTTGCAAACGTCATTTTCTCTTCAAGAAGCTGCTCATTTATCCGAACTGCCGATATCGGACCACTATAACATATAGCTGCCATACAAACTAAAGGATCGGAATCAGGTTCTTGTATGGAAAATTTGCACATTTCACAATGTATTTCCATAAAAGTTGGCACAGGTTATTTTCTAAAGCAAAAATATAATATCCGAAGAAATTGTTCAAATCGGTTAACTGTAGCATATTTCTTCCATACAAACTGAACGTTCGGAATGAAGTTCATGTATGGAAAATTTGCACATTTGACTTGGTATCTTCACGAAATTTGACATGGATTACTGCTTAAGGTAATAATACAATCTCCGAAAAAAATTTTCAGATCGGATTACTATAGCATGTTGCTTCCATACAAACTGAACAAATAATTACTAACACAAATGTACCTGTGAAGGGTATTTAGCTTCGGTGCAACTGAAGTTAACGTTTTTTCTTATTTTAGTTTAACTAGAAGATAAATTATTAAAAACTATGAATCTTTTAGACCTGCATCCTGCTCGTCTTCCGCCAAATGCACATGCGAGATGCATCGGGCAACTACTTCCCAAAGGCGGAATATCAAGGATTTCGTATTTAAAAAAAAATTTGAAAATGTTGTTTAATTATATAATTATAAACCCTACAAGTTTAATCACTTATTTCTTTCCTTCCCAAAAAAATCCTCAAAAAAATCGATATTTTTAAGCCTCTAAACCAGGCTCCCCCCCTTAAACGAAAAACTGAGGTACTAATTAGCGTATATACAGACACACGGACATGACTAAATCAAGTCCGCACGTCGGCCTTTCGTTTATATATAATAAATATATAATATGCATATGCGTTATTGGGTCTCCGGCATTTCCTTTTGAGTGTTACAAACATCGTGGAAATATTAATATCACTCTTCGGGGTATAATAAATATCATATCAAAGTGGCAAAGTGGTGTTTTATTCTCGAAGATCTAATATTCACAGATCAAATCGAAAATTTATCTATTTATTATGTAGGTACATCTTCTTTTTCCAGCTTCACATATGCCACATTCTATTTGCAACACCAACTTTCGCAATAAATTACGAAAATCCATGAAGACAAAAATGTCAAATTGATAAGATTTAGGGCAGATGAAACAAGTCAACCTGCCTGCATTACCCAAAATGCCTATAGCAATACGCAAGCCCACAAGTATACTTGCACACTTGCGACTGCTGCCTTTGCTTTGCGGCTGCGGTTGGGTCGTCAATGGTATACAACATAGCAACAACTTGGCCAACTCGTAAGGATGCAACAAATGGTGGTCCGACCACGACGGCGAGGGAAGACGGTGGTACGTGTTTGTAGGTGGCGGAGGTAAGAGCTGCAAATTAAAAATGGCCACTTTGATGGCGATGCCAAAATTTTGCGATTTAGGACACAAATACTCGCACACCCAAACATAACTGTGACTGGATGCTTGTGTGGGGGTTGATTGCGGCATTGCCAAGCCATTACTAAGTGGTGCGAAATGTGTGCTGTTAGCTCGTGAACTACATACATCTATATACATATATGTGTTCGTGTGTATGTAGGCCACAGGCTCGACCACTTTTATATTAGCTAGTCAATGAATTGACATCGATAAACGCTCATTGACTATAGAGTGTATCAAAGTGGGCGCCCGCATTGTGAGAATTTATTGAGTGAGCCCACTTTACATTGGCTTTATTGGTTCGCAAAGTTCATAAAACTCATAGCCTCATACATAGACATATATAGATATGTAGCGCTCGTGGGCGGAATTAATTTAAAGCGCGATATTGTAAGATTTTAGTTATACATATACACTAGAGTTATTTATCGCACGATATGTTTGCTTAACCCCGTCCTCACAGCTTGACGTGTGCTGACAGTCTGGCGACATGTTGTAGCCCCGTACTAGCTGTAACTAAATTAAATTTCTAATGCATCTAATTAAGTGTCCAGCTGTGCCTACAAATTAATTGAGGATTAATTGATATGTCACAAAATCTATGACTATGGCACACTACTACAGCAGCAACTGAAATTGCATTAATTACTACTACTGAAAAGTGACTAACAGCCCTACAAGAAACTGCTACCCTACAAGAAGCACTTGATAGTAGTAGTCCGATCTATGTAAACAATTACTTCGGAGATTGTAGCTATGCTTTGTATAACAATCTACGACAAATTTCGTGACGTTTGAAAAATAAAATAATTTTCCATACAAGGAATTGAGTTTAATCAGTCAGTTTGTATGACAGCTATATACTATGATGGGCCGATATCGGTGGTTCCGACAAATATTTTCTTGGAGAGAAAATAAATTATGCACAACCTGCAGATCGATATCTCAAAAGCTGAGCTCATCACGCGGATCATTTACTATGTATATATTTTATAGGGTATTGGACGTTTCCCTCAAACTTCGTGCCAAGATTATTATAACCTGTTAAGGGTGTAAATATAAATTAAATTGTAAGAAAGGAGTTTCTAAATAAAATATATGTCCGTAGGTATTCAATACGTTCCTTTTAATTTAGGCGTTTTTCATTCACGAACTATCCATATATTAGTGAAAGACGCACGTGGAGCAGAGAAGTCGGTCTAATATGGTTCTATCGACGATATTGACATCAGCCTCAACAATAGCGCTGTTAGATCTACTTTTTCCAGCCTGGATAATGTGACAAAGGGTCTGGCAACGTATGCAATCAATATTGATACAAAAAGAATTTTCTCCTGTCTTCAAAAAAACTTGGCTCACACGTCACTGTTGACAATCATATCTTTGAGGTTGTAGTTAATTTGGTCAATCTTGGAAACAGCATTAACACCGGCAACAGTGACAGCATTGAAATCCATTCCAAACTCACTTTTTCCATCAGATGATATTTTTGACTGAATAGTAAACTCTACAAGGCATCCAACATTACCGTCCTATCTGGTGCGGAGGCAAGGAAAATCACAACAACTCGACATTACGAGTGTTATAGAAAAATATTTTGTGAAACATTAATGGTCCTTTATTCTTTAGCAATAAGGAATACCTCAGTCGTTGCAACGATGAGCTGTATCAGATATACGGAATAGTTTATCAATGAATTTTTCTTTCGTGAAAGATTTCGACTCATAACTGATAATTTTCAGCTATGATGAATTGATGGTCAGCAATGTATCATATTATATATAAATACATGTATATAGATAATCAATGCCTAATACCTACATTTCTATACATAAATTTTAGCAGGATGCATTTAAGCAAATTATAGAAACTTTATTCTGATAAAATGATTGTCACTGTTCTTATAGGGAGCTTCGCAGACTGGGGACAATACAACTACAAAGTGTATGCAACAAGAAGTAACGGCAAGTTTCGAGTCAAGAAAATTGCTGACCACGCGTTCGAGCTACATATGTACATATAGTATGCTTCGCACACACCAGTCCACAGTAGCGAGTTGGCCTCCAAGCGTAAGTCTATAGCGTGTCATTTTCTTTTGGCAGACCTCAGCCTTCAGCGTAATGACATTTTAAGTGTCGACAGCTGTGTTATTGTTTCGCACCATCCCTTGCGCTCACGCCGAGCCAGCGCGAATTCGTACCTCTGCTATCGGACGTTGTTTCATCACTCGCCGTTGGAGCTCATTTATTATGTTTTGTTAATAAAGTTTCTTACGCGCCGCACTCTCTGTCATTCGCCACCTCAACGTCGATAATTTACGATGCTTTTGCAAGAGCAAACCGCTTTGCAGCGCTTAATTTGCTGGTCGTCTTGGTCTCCTTCTTTAGTGTACTTTGGCAATACGTGTGCTCATGTACCGTATCTTTTCTTATATTTGCGCTCGTCTTGTTACAACGTCATTGTTGTACTGCGCTTGGGAATTTCCAGTGAATAACTGCGCTTTCTCAATTTCAATTTAATGAGCTGTGAAGACATGAAAAAGTCACCCAACTCGCCATGTACTCCACAAGTCCATTCTATCAAGGCAATTAAAAAGAAAATTCTCAATTTATACAATAGCGTTTACGTAAGGAATACAGCGAAACATTGTGCTGAAAAGTGCTTCAACGGAAGGACTCAAAGAATGAATAAAGCGTATACTTCTCGTAAATCATATTGATTAGAATATCATATAAAACTTTGGTTAATAATAAAAGTACAGGATTATCACCTTGACTTGTCCAAGTAGTCTGCGTTCGTTTAACTGTTTATACTGGTTTAGACAAAACTCCAAATTCGGATATTTGTTGACGTAAGAAAGCTTGATAAATAGTTGGTGTCAAAACGCTGGAAGCGCAATAAGTCTCTAAAGCAGATTTGGGTCGGGTTCAAGGCACTTCGTCTATAAATGACATGGAATTCGAAAAAATGCCTCGACTTCAACTGTCCAAGTGTTATTCTCGTCCCGAAAATAAATCATAAAAGCTTACCTAACATGACTTGTAAAACAACTAGGTAAAAAGTAGTAGTATCTTATGTATAAAATGTCTCTCAATAAAAACAAACGTCTTTGAACAACGGCATTTTGTTGGAAATTTTATTTTATTAATCATTCTAGTTGTTATCGTGGCTGGACATGCTTCTTAGAGCCGTCAGCGTGAGCCATGAATATCGATGAAGATGGAATCACGAACTGGTAGAGGCAACTGGCGAAATTTTTCGTTCTCTGTCCAGACCGAGAAAAGCGTAATAAAATTTAAGCGTTGGGGGCTACATTGGGATAATATGTATGTTAGTTTCGAATTGAAAAAATATAGCTCGTGAGGCGCACACTCTACAGATAGCACCCTACATTCTCCAACATGGTCTTCGCTATACATACAGCATTTAGTTCGAGTGGCGGAATCCGTATAATACTCAGTTCAATCCACTTTTTGGAAATGGTGAACGAATCGTTCTGGTATTGTTGAGAAAGATTTAATTATATTAAGGTGATTTGTTTGGGATACACTTAAAATATCGAAATTCAAAATGACGACACATCAAAATACCGACAAACCAAAATGCCGACATGTGAAAAATGTTTTATCTTGTCTGCCCTTATTTCTATCGAAGAACAGAAAGAGAATTCTGCTGACTAAGGGTTATGATCCTGAGCTTTTTCTTGCGCCTCGAACGAACAGCGCCACCTTTTCTTGATTTGTCGGTGTTTTGATATGTCCGTATTTTGACTGTCGGGATTCTAAATTTCCCGAATTTGGGAATCTCGATTGTCGGCATTACGTTATACACCCGAGTTTTTCTTGATATTTAATTAAAGGTTGCTTACTACAAATATATTTAAAATACTAATCGCCACTCTCATATAGCCGACAAAGCGCCTTTAGCCTATATTAAAATTTTTGAGGTGACTAGCATTGATTCCAGCTACTTCGCCTGGATGAAGGTATGAGATCCAAGCTGTACCATCATGTCTTATGAAAGTTCGTACGATTATCTTCGCTCTAAACATTTTTGATTTGAAATATTTTATGGATTATAATTTTTAATAATTTAGTAAAAGCAGAGTACAATAAGCATATAAGAACACTTGAATTTATCATTGCTTGCTTGGGCGAATAGGCGTCCATTTTTTTCTTTCGCAGAATGGCTTGGCTTTGTCTGTTTGAATTCCTGGTGAAATTATACATATATTTTGGCTTGCGTATGCAATGGGAAGTTGATAAATAAAGCTTTACATACACAAATATGTATACGAGTGCGTACGATATGAGCCGGGTTTATATGTATGCGCTCGTAATGTGACGAACTTACAATGAATGGGTGCTTACGTGTGTTGACTGAAAATTCCAGCGCAAACAGGGAAGTTTTATTTGTACAGTTACACGCACACACGCCACGAAAGTGCGCAAATTATGCAAATTGGATAGTGGGCGGAGACGTTGTGGAGTAGGAGTTCGCATGGAAATGGCGTCGCCAACAGTTAGGAATTGTGTAACCGGAACACATTATGTTTGCTCGCACTTTCAGATGATACAGCGAGGCTATGAGTACTCGCCATTAGGTGTAGTGTGTATATATTGTTAGATTGGGGACTACAGCTGGACGCCTGGCGGTGGGTTGATTATGTGACAGGTGACAACTGTGTACATAATTTGTTTGCCATTTGCCAGGAGAAGGTAAAAACTTAAATAAAGAAGTTTAGTTAAATCGTCATTATATGGCGATTCCATCAACCTCAATGCCTTTCTTGCATTACTTTTAGATCCAGGCAAAACCGCCCTCTCTGTTTCTCGATATAATTCCAAAAATAACCGAAAATATATCCAGATTATTAGGAATTGATAGTATTTCTATTTACGCTAAGAGTTTGAAATTTTGTCAGCACATTTCACAATTACTCACGAAATTTTCGACCATCAACCAAAACTCTTCCAAGATTTAATTTCCAAAACAGTATAACCTTGATAAAAACCTGTAACTTACCGGATTTGAGTATCATCATATATTCACCGGACAGAAGCCAAGAAGTTGCTTCAGCCATGTCTACTTCCTAGACCACAAAAAAGATACGCAGTGTACCGGAAGCTTAAAGGGTCGTCGAGCATTCAGCTCCGATCAATAGATTCCGAAACCCCTGTTTATTAAAATTCAAAGGAAAACGTACATATTTCGTTGTAATGGAAAAAGTAATAGATGTGTAATTCACAATAATAGAAAGCAGTGTTGTAACTAAAAGGAACTGCAAATCTAAGACGCCTCCTCAAAAACTACACTGAAAAGAAAATTCTAAACCCATTTGACATCTCAATTTTAAGAATCGGCCTGCAGGTAACGGTTTCGTCAAAATATCAGCCAACTGTTTATCTGTAGGGGTATACTCAAAACTAATTGGCTTATTTTCAATTTCTTCTCTAGAACAATGATACTTTAAATCAAGATGTTTTGTTCTTTTGTGACATGAAGGGTTATTATCAATACATGCACAATCTTGATTATCTTCAAAAAATTTTACTAAATCCTACAACTCAAGCTTTACACTTTTTAACAATGATTTCAACCGTAAAGCTTCCCTTACAGCCTTAAATAATGCCATATATTCTGCTTCAGTCGATGAAGCGGCTACATAATTTTGTTTCTTTGTATTCCCACAAATTAAGCATGATTCAAACATTTGAAACAAATATCCCGTAGTACTCTTTCTATCAGTTTCACTCCCACCCAATCAGAGTCAACAAAACTAAACTAACTTTAAATCAATAGTACCTTTAAAGTATCTGATAACCATATTTAAACATCTCCATAATTCTGCATTATTTTTGTTGGTACATATATCTACATAAAATATTAATTGATGTACCTAAGTCATACATCAAACAGGCAATTAAATAACGACATGACGCATCACATCAGTCATCTCAATTTAATGCCTCATAATCGATTTTACTTGAAAGTGGAGTACTAAAAGGTTTACAACGTTCATTTTAAATTTATTCAGTATATTTTTAATGTGAGCGGTTTGACTTAAGCACAACTGATTCTCTTTCTGTTCAATTTTTATTCCAATGAAATACCGGTTCTCAAATAAGTCCGTCATTCGAAATTTATTCATCAAATAATTTTTAAATTCATTTATTTTTTTAATATTTGCAGTTGCAATAACCAAATCGTCTACATATAGTAACACATAGACATTTTTCAATATGTCCCCTATGTCAACAATATGATCTACTGTGGAATTCACAAAACCCATATCCTTTAATACTCTATAAAAAACATCAAACCAACATCTGGCAGCTTGCTTAAGACCATATATGGCTTTATTTAACTGCAGACTTTGTCTGTAGTGCAGGATAAACTGGAGGAAATGCTGTTTGAATGTGTGATGAACTTTTAAACTAAATTAGTTGAAGAAAGCCAATATAAAACGAAAACTCGAAATTCTAGCTACTGGAGCAAACATTTCATCTTAATCGTTTAAATATTATTGTGTAAAATCTCGTGCAACAAGTCTTGGCTTGTGTTTGACTGTGTTGTCTAATTCGTCGTGCTTAATTGTAAAAACCCATCTACAGTCAACTATATTTATATGTTTAGGTCTTTGTACAAGTGACCAAGTTTTGTTATAAGAATGCGAATCCAGTTCTTAGTCTATTGCTTTCTCCCAATAAGAAATAATTTATATTGTTTTCAAATGTATTTGGAGTGCTACTAATGAAAGTTTGAGCAGTCATTATACAATTATATGACAGTGAGTTTTCTTTATTATCTGATAACTGTTTGCGATCCTTTAATCTTTCACTTCTTCTAACATCGTTATTATATATCGGTTGTGAACCTGACGTTTTAGAACTACTAATACATTTTCAAACATACATATTTACCGGACATAATTTTTATCATATTTATCCAAATCACACAGTTCATCTGACTAAAGTGTTTCAGATTTTTCTTCCGTACTTTCATTCGGGAATTTTTCTTTCACACCTTCCGTATTTTTCGGGAATTTTTGTTTTATACCTTCCGTACTCTCATTCGGGAAATTAAAGCCTTTTGATTGGACACTATCCTGCTGTTATAAAGCCTCTGTTATCTTCGTCCCACAATTTAAATCCATTCGGTTCGTATCCAACAAGCATATATTTCTTTGATTTCGCATCAAATTTTTATACTCTCGCAACAAAGTTGCTAAAGAGAGTATTATAGTTTTGTTCACATAACGGTTGTTTGTAAGTCCTAAAACTGTAACTTGAGTAAAAGTTGAGATATCATGATGAAACTTGGTACACGTATTTCTTGGCTCCATAAGAAGGTTAAGTTCGAAGATGGGCGAAATCGGCCCTATAAAGTGTCATAACTAAGTCATAAATAAAGATATTAAAGTGAAATTTGGCACAAAGGATCGCATTAGGGAGTGGCATATTTGGACGTAATTTTTTTGGAAAAGTGGACGTGGCCCCGCCCCCTACTAACTTTTTTGTATATATCTCGAAAACTACTATAGCT